>NC_056741.1:412465031-412617531 GCF_019279795.1 Protopterus annectens
GCGAGGATTCGTTACTGAGGCTGACCAGGGAGCTCCTCCACTCATGGGATTTTACTCTCTTTTGCAACAGTTTCTTCCTTCTGTTGTACAGTTTGTTTATGGAAGGGGACACCAGATTGGCTTCCTTTTTTTGGAGGATAGTGTCTTGGTTCTGTTTGGGATAGCACGATCCATGCACTCGTGTAAGTGCTTATAAAGTGCAATTGTGTAGGATTCAGTAGTCGTAACTGAATTGTCCATCTGCATGGGTGTTAAGAAGTTCACCACTTCTGTCTTAAGAAGTATGAATTTGGCTTTGGAGAAATTTTTTACAGTGGTTTCCTTAATGGGGGCTGGGGGCAGGATGTGGATATCTAGGGTAATTAGCTTATGGTCTGATCAGACCAATGAGGTGTTGACTTCAGGTGTGGAACACTGGTCACTCATGTTGGTAATGACTAGATCTAGGATATTGTTGCCCCTGGTGGGGGGTGTGGATAAGTTGATCCAGGGCATTGGAGTTTATGAATACCAGAAAGTGTTGAGCGAAGGAGTTGGTACATGAGTAGTTAGTTAATGGTGGGGTAGTTTAAATCGCCCATTATTAGGGTGTTTGGTTGAACCCTAATATTTTCCAGTTCATCAAGAAAAGAGGAGTGGGAATCCTGGGGGCATGGTGGTGATCTGTAGCAAGCCACAATTTTGATTGCAGTTTTGCCCAGAGTTAGTTGCACTTGGATAACCTTGGCTGCATTATGCTGAGCAACTAGCCTGGAGGAGTGGATATCCTTAATGAATATGGACACACCTCCGCTATTGGTGTTCTGGTCCAGGTTACATGGCCGAAAAGTGTGGTATGAGTTATAGCCTGGTAGTGCAGGGGAGCTCTCTGGAGCCTTGAACCAGGTCTCAGTCACTGCACAGATATCGATGGTCTCCATTTTAAGGAGTGCCTCCAGTGAGTGCATTTTGAGATTTAGACTTCTAGCATCGAGTAGCATCCCCCTCAGTTTTTGCTTTCCTGTTCCTGTTATGGTGGTGAATTTGTCATTTGAACCTTGCCTAAAAAAGGCACTATAGGGGCGGCAAGAACCTCAGCCAATATCCGGAATCCCAGGGGTGACAGTTGGACTTGTATCTAGGATATATTGATAACTCGGGTATTGGGAGTCAAGAATAGCTCACTTATGATATGGGAGGCATATCTAAACCTTCTGCTGCAGGAATGACACCGGTGTATTAGTCTGCAGATATACACTCAGTGCAATAAGGTGGGATGACTGATGAGTCTGCCAGGGAGAACATCACTGTCTAGCTAAAAATACTGGATGTACAGAGATTTACACCTTAATGTAGCCCATGTGCAGCACTGAACTTTTTCAGCCAAACAACAAGGGAACAGGTTCAAAGCAGAAGAAAATCTTCCGACTCCCTACGGGATGATGGTAAAATCCATGAATATCCTTGTCACATGCACCTTGTATTCTCAGACTGTGGGAGTCAGGAGGATTGAAAGAACCTGTAGGGGATGGGGGTTGTCTGGTTACAGGGAGATGACAGGCCAAAAATTATGCACAGATAAAAATGTCAGTCAATCAGTGTTACTGCTCAGAATGTTGGTTTCACAGCAACACGAGTGAAAGACACCACCAAAGCACAAATGAATCACAAAAATGTTATCCTAAATGCCTGAGAAGTTTCCCCTTAGAAGCTAAATCTAGATGGGGGAGTGATAAAGACACAGTATAAATGTAAACATTATTATACTTAAGGTATCCCAGGTGATGGCTTTTTCTTACATCTTTATAATAAGAGTTCAGCAAATTAGGCCAATTTTTTGTGTCTTTTGCACAGAATAAGCCATAAGTACTAGTAGACAAATTATTTCAAATGAGACTGGCAGCTGTGCAGTGTTTTGTTATGATTCTGTAATTCTGTAAGCAAATTATTTCAGGGATTCAGTAGGACCCATTTCATAAATGTTACTGCAGTCTCTCTGACTTTAAGGAGGCTTTCTGCCATTGCTGTCTGTGAAGCAGTGATTCAGACTTTTGTTTACGTTTTTACTATGCTTTACAAAATGTACAAAGGAAACATGCACTAGAAATTGCTGAAAGCAGTTTCACCACAAAATATATTCAGAGGTGTCAGTGTCAACGCCACCACAGTGAAGGTTAAAAACACATAAAAACTTTAATATAAATATGAAAACACAAAGTATGCAATGGTTATAAGATAAAAGATAAGCACTTTCGGCAAAGTGCCTTCATCAGATCCTATAAAACATTGGAGCTTCCATGTATATAAGGATTTCTGAATCTTCCTTATATTTAAAAGAACCAGGCTGGTGGCAGCTCATCTTCATAGCTTCCACCCTTTCAGTAGCGGTTTTAAAGGAACCATTCTGTTTAACCCAGGAGGTTTATCAGCTTGTATCTGTGCTATCCATCCAATTTCAATTAATTCAGTCCTATTCAGCATTTCAGTGCATTTGTTTCCTTTGTATGTTTTATTTTTATTGCACTAAAACTGCACGTGGCTGAAGGAGGAGATATCAGATTAACTTACAGATCTGAATCAGAGAAATCTCCAGTAGTACTAAGGACAAACAAGAAGGTAAATTGCATGTTAACGAATCATGCAAATCCAATACTTAAACTAAATTTAACAGACAAAATGCTGAATCACTCAATATACCTGTGAAGCATATGACAAGATTTTTGCTGAAATAGAGAAGACTGCCTTCATGCTAAAAAGACTTCAATGGCAACGCTTCCATTCGGAAGCCTGCCTACACTATAAGATAAGGGGCTTAAGGATTAAATGCATGCTGATGTATGGCAATCTATATCCTGATCTACTAGGCAAGTGGCAATCCATTAATTTGGAAACTCATTTCCGCTACATCAAACTCTTAATGGAATACATTCAACCCCTTGAGAAAGAGACTGCTTATTTCATTGAGCATAAGCAGACTGAGTTAGAGACCTCTGCTCTTATCACAAGCATTTCTTACTAAAACTGAAGCGCTGCAACAAACATTGTCAAGCTATAATGACAAATTAAAAAATATAAAACTCAAAAAGTTAGCAAGAGATTACAAAGATTTCAGGAATGGGAATATTTCTGAGTTGTCTAGTCAATTTGAGAATGAACAGAAGAGAAGCATAGGGAACTGCTTCTAAACAGTCCGCAGTTAACTATACAAATGTTTCTACCATGAATAAAGAGATACTGGCAATTAAATATAGTAGTAATAAAGAGCAAACTACAAATCCAGACACTCAACTTATTTTCTCATAACCATAGTCAGAGTCCTAAATCACATTCATTAGAAAGTAACAGCAAACAAAACACTGAACGAGAGATCCACACAGGGGCCAGATCTAAAAATTCTGCTAGGGATACATTAGTTATTCCTGTGTTACCTGTCCTATTGAAACAGCATTTCCCTTGCAGGAGAAACCGATCTGCCAGCAGAAGCAGAAAAAGAAGGAAGTTATCTGCATAACAGCAGGTATAAAAAATGAACATTAATCCCTTATTGTCAATTTATCAGGGTATATTTTAAGTGATGCCCAAGAGACGATACTTAATAAAGACTATCTTTCATACCTGCCCTCACCTCAAAACTGAATGAATTTGTAATGGATATCAAATATTTAGGAAGGAGCATCACTCTTAAGAACATGTATGGTAATAAAGGACTTAATGTTAATAATGAGGCAGTAAATATCCTAAGAAAACCTAATACATTCACTCGTACTTTGCATCCAGTAGCAGAGACATTCATGAAAGTCTGTGAGTATGAGGTAGGTATTCAAGCTTCATAACAAAAGGAATTGGGAAGATTTCTATAACTTAAATTATGAAGAGAGTAAAGCATTACAAGAATTAATGAATGATGACAGAATAGTGATTCAGCCTGTGGATAAAGAGGAAGCTATTGTAGTCCTGGAGAAATCGGCATACCACAGCAGGATGTTAGATATGCTTAAAGATGTGAAGATCTATGTAGAGCTTTGTTAGTGGGAAGTGAACAAGATTATAAACTGAGTGAAAGAGAATCTTTACACCTTATTAATGGCACGTACCATTTCACAAGAGTTGTTTGATTACCTAGTGGTGTCACATCTCTTAATTCCTATTATCAATGGCTTACCCAAAATTCATAAAGGTGGTCAGAATCCACCTATGTGATCTATAGTTTCAGGTGGAGGGTTGATGATGGAGCCTGCTTCCATTTATGTTGAACACAAATTGAAGGAGGTAATTCCCAAAGCAGTTACGGTATTGAGAAACACCTCACAATTTGTCACTACGTTATCAGATTTTTTTTGAGTCTTTCAAAGAAACAACAAATATAAGAATGGTGACAATGGTTGTTAAAAGCCTGTTCATGGTTATTCCCAATGATTTTGGGATAGAAGTGGTTTGAGAGTTTTTGAGACATGAGATCTTTGACAATAACATCATTTTTCAAATTTGTTTTCTAATTGAGATAATTCTGTAGAATATTTTTTTTCATATATGGGGACAAATATCTACAAAAATGGGGAGTTATGATGGGCACACCAGGTACCAGTAGTTACTCGAATATCGTAATGACACAATGGGAATTAGTTTGTGTTCAACAAAATGAATATGTGGAAGAAATATATACCTTATTACAAGAGATTCGTAGACATATTTTTTCTTTGGACAGAAGATGAACAACAACTGACAGACTTTGTGGGCTAAGTAACACTACATCATTCCTAGAATTTGAAGTCAACATCTCAGAAAGAAAACAGTATCCCAGATGTTACACTTCATATAACACTGGATGATAATGTCAACACATGTATACATAGGAAGGCTGGTTGAAGGAACCATCTCCTACATAGAACTAGTATGCATCCGAGATGCATCTATCCACATGTTATTAAAGGACAACTTCTCAGAGGGTCCAGAATTTGTACTGATGAATGGAGTTATGAAGAAGAGATAGAACACCTAAAGAAGGATTTCAGAACACGAGGTTACAAGGATAAAGAAATCCAGGATGGAATTCTGGAGAGTAAGGCTCTGAGACATATCAGACGCCAGCCTTATTTCACGGATGGTCACAGGCAGAATGAATCTGAGGGATTAATTAGAACCATCAGTCACACTGAAGAATTAAGGTGCCTACTTACTTATAGCAAAGATGCTAAACAGGTATGTCAAATTATTAAAGCCAACTGGAAGATTCTTACAGCTGATAATGACATCAGAAGTACTGTAGGTGAGAAGTCTTGGTATTGTTTTAAAAACAGAAAGAATTTGAAATGCCAAGATGTATATAGAACCAGAACTATTTCAATTGATACACACTGTGGCACATTTCCTTGTAGAAAATGTAAAGCCTGTGCATATATAGACTCTATGAATTACTTTCAGCATCCAATCACTGGGAGAAGTTACAGACTTAATAAGTAAGCAGATTGTAGTAGTAAAAATATTGTATATATTGCACATTGCACTTTACGCAGCAGTTTCTACATAGGAAAGACTAACAGATCTTTTAAAGATAGGTGCTTACATAATTTAAGTGACATTAGACTTAATAATAAAACAAACGATTTGTACCAACATATTTCTATCCATATGGACCATAAATTTTGTTTTATGGCACTTAAAATAGTAACAGAAAGTACAGGAGGAGAAGACTTGAATAATAGGGCTGAATTAATTGAAATCAGATGGATAGCCGAATTACAAGCTGATAAACCTACTGGGTTAAACTGAATGGTTCCTTTAAAACCATTACTGAAAGGGCAGAAGCTATGGAGATGAGCTGCCACCAGACTGGTTCTTTTAAATATAAGGAAGATTCAGAAATCCTTATATATGCGGAAGTTCCAGTGTTTTATGGGATTTGATGAAGGCACTTTGCTGAAAGTGTTTATTTTTTATCTTATAACCATTACATACTTTGTGTTTTTGTATTTATATTAAAGCTTTTATGTGTTTTTAACCTTCACTGTGGTAGCATTGTTTGACAATGAGACCTCACATGCTTTACAAAATGGATTGCATTTTTAAGGCACGGGGTGAATTTACCTTAATAATCATCTAAGGCATGTTAGCTGGAGTATGCCTTCTTTGAACTCAAAGCTTAGTACTCTACTCAAATGGAATTAAAGCTGCCATAAAGATGAAATATTGTTATATAGTTGTGTGAGGAATTCGGCATACTTGTACATGACTGAAACGTCGACGTATTCACATTTGCTATAGCCTCCTTATATCTACGTTGTTCTTACCCATTGTACTATTTCCTAAATGTGTTATGCTGTTAGTTCTGCTGCTGTGTTGAGATATGGATTATTTAGATATGTGGAAGGAATGACAACTAAAATATTTTGCACACTTATCTTGACATCTGCAGAGATAAATGGCTAACCAAGCATTGTTTGCAAAGACTGGAACCTTGGCACTGTCCCTGATCCTAAACCTTCTTGCTAGTCTTGGCTGAGTATATCAGTGAAGTCTGTTGTCAACACTCCAAGAACATGGTGGTATTTCTAGAGGGGGTAACTTCTAAATCTGCAACATATAACTGGGCTGAGCGACAGGGGCTGAACTGTTATGGTATGTTGCTGTAGTGGACCACTGTTGGGGGAAGTCATATGCTATTTCCGTCATATTTTAAAATGTTATTAATAAGCTATTTATTGGGTGGGGGACTTCCTGTTGAGGCTGGGTTATGAATTTATAGGATCCATCTTCCTACCACTTTCACTTGCGTGTTAATAAGGGGAGATAGGACTTTGTGATCATGAAAGAAACTGGTATACTGTTGGGGGAAGTCATATGCTATTTCCGTCATATTTTAAAATGTTATTAATAAGCTATTTATTGGGTGGGGGACTTCCTGTTGAGGCTGGGTTATGAATTTATAGGATCCATCTTCCTACCACTTTCACTTGCGTGTTAATAAGGGGAGATAGGACTTTGTGATCATGAAAGAAACTGGTATATCTTTTTAAGAGGGCATAAATGGTGTATACATAAGCTCAACTTCCTATATGCAGAAGATACCTTAATAACAAAGTCATCATCTGAATTTCCTGCTTCTGGGCCAACTGGTACTGATTTGGGGTAGGGTGTCACTGCTTAGATTAATTCTGGTGACCCTCAGGGTATAAAGTAACTCATAGTCCTGAAATTTATCTAAAGAGACTTCCGGAATGCAATTTCCCTAATGAGCCGCTATATCAGATAGTCTTGCAGCCCTTTACTTTTTTTTTATTTTTCTTCAGCATCGTTTCTGGATTTTTTTTTTCATGACCTTCAGTGATACTGCTCACAACTGCCTGTAGTTACGTGGGAGTCTGACAAGTGTTTATGACCTAGAATTGTGAATAATACAATTCTGAAGCCAAATATACAAACAAACCAAGTTGCTTCTTATTCTTACCTTTGAGTTGCACTGACTCAGGGGTAAAAAAAATTACTGCTAATGAGGATACAGGTACCAAAGCCATCTGTATATAGGGGTAAGGGGAATTTGGCCCCACAGAAAGTAAGTGATTTTAATACCTTTTATTTATTTGCATTCATAATTGTGTGACTCACATTTCCAGTGTGTAGTTGTTCATTCCAAATACATTGACATCACTGTACTAAAACAGGATCTGTCTTGTTACATTACCTTTGTTTTGAGCATCATACAGATATCTTTTTTTTTCTTTTCTTTATGCTCATTTCTAAACTTGGTCAGACATTTTGATACCTGACCCCAACAGTATAGAAACTGTTGCTAAACTGTTATTCAGTCTTCCTTCCAATGTGATTCTAAATCCTCCCCACCTGCCATAATTTTCTTTGTTCTTTCTGAATCTCAAAGTCCTTCTGAGGAAAATACAATATACCTATCTTTTCAAAGCTATGTTCCTGATTCTGGAAAGAAACTACGTATGAAATGACTTCACATCCATTATGTTCTTGCTTATCAAGCACTAGTCATGCCTGAAGAATCTGAACTCCTTCCAAGAAAATGTGGGTGAGGTTACTTTCATTATTTTCATATCTAAAGTAATAAAAAATAAAGAATAAAAATTCATATGCCCACACTTGCACATGGATGAACGATAAGAGCAAATCACAGCAACTACAGGCTCATAGTCTGCTGCAGATCATTTTGTTATCCTGACTGTAAATTAAGCTTGTTATGCCAGAATAGCTACTACCTATCGTACTAACAAGAATCTCGAGAAACCAATACTCCTGTATGCCGAAGTCACTCTGCATGGAAGAACTGCTGAGATTTGCTTAATCAGTATTTGTTATTGTAGTTTGGCATGCAGGTTTAAGATTGCATGCTGCTAGACCTAAACCCTTCTGGCAGTTATTGGTTTGATTTCCACACCCTCCACTAATCTATGGTGTGTCTTTGAGCAAGTTATTAAATCCGAGGCATTTCTTTCATGTTCCCCCTAAGGAGGGACTATATGTCCAGTGGACTTAACCTGTCATAGAATGGAGTTATTGTCATTACCAGTTCATACTGTTCTCTTATCACTTATGTTTCTTTCTGACAGACACAATGCAGAGTCTTTTGTAACTGTTTGCTACAGGACCTGTTCCATACCCAGTATCTTACATCTTAAAGCAGCAATGGCTATGTATGCCGTCACCTCTTATGCAGCAGTAATTGTATACTCCAGCACTGCTGGTCATGTTTCTGGATTTACCTCTGATGCCTAATGACACATGATGATCATTTCAATGGTCTTTATAGCAACGAGATGAAAATAACAAATGGCACACATTCAAAGGCAAAAGACTTGACAGTTCTCACATTACCACTATCCAACTCCTGTACTCCCCAGAAGACTGCCAACAACAAGTAATAACACATGCTTTAGAGGTGATTTTCATTCTCGGGTTGCAGTAATGCTTCAGTTAGGTGACTCATACCCAGTAACATCACATAAAGACCCGCAACTTTCATGTTTGCCCCCTGAGTTTTAGTCCAGGGACCTGTAGTTATAACTTGCAGATATCCCCCCACATCTAATGACTACACATCAGGCAAATTGAATATTTCTTTTATTAAGAAGTGCTACTTTTTTCCTATTTTTCTTCTGTCCAGCACCAATAACCCAGTAGTAGAAATGTCTTATCCTATCTTTTACTTACATGCTCTCTTAATATGACAGATAAAAGGCTTATTACAAATAGGGTGGCCATGGTGGTGCAGTGGTTAGCATTGCTGCCTCACAGCAAGAGGTTCTCCAATTCGATTCTCGGCTGGGGTGACTTCTGTGCGGAGTCTGCATGTCCTCCCTGTGGTCGAGTGGGTTTCCTCCCACATCCCAAAGACATGCTGTAGGTGGCTTGGACACTCCAAACTGGCCCTATGTGTGAATGTGTGCATGCATGTGCCTTCTGTGGAAGGTTGGGTGCTGGGCTGGCACCTAAGCACTGTAAAACTCCACTGCCAATCATGAGCGGACAGGTGATCCGCTGTGGTGACCCCTAACTGGGAAAAAGCTGAAAGAAGAAGAAAAGAAGATTACAAATAGAGTGATAGTCTGTTACTAAACACAATACAGGATTCTACACTCAGTGCCTTTTGTAGCCAGAAGGGTGAGAGAAATTCAGTCAGTTTTAGACTTCAGGTTTTTTAATCAGTTTATTCTCAAAGAAATATTTAAAACTGTCTCCTTCGCTTTTCTTCTTCTCAATCAGACAGACTTACTAATGTGAGTGGATCCTATTTGATCCATATGCTAGGTGTTTCTTTTTGTTGCCTTCAGTTTAGTGGACTTCACTTCAGTTATTTTCTTTTTCAAGAACCTTGATAAGTACTTCTTGGTTCTAGGGGCTCCTGACAGAAAACATGATTCCCATGTCATTCCTTATCAGAACGATAGCATTTTTCTTTGGCCACTACAAGCCTCGTTATGAGTCACATCTATTATTTCTCCATGAGAGTACTTAAAAACAAAGCCAGATCATGGTCAAATGGAGTCCTAGGCAAGATAATGGACTGCCCCCCCCCTTAGCCATACTAATACACCATTACTTGGCTGTCTCTTACATACTGCTCATACCTGTTTGTACACATACAACTACTTTTTTTTACTTCTACAGTGATCACAGAGACTTGGATTTAATTTAAAACTATTTCAAATTTTAGAGCAAAACATCAACATATATTTGCTAAACAAAATGAAATAGCCTCATAATGAAAACAAACCTAGCACAAGCATCAGAAAACAACTCTTCCCTTGAAACTTACATTTACTGAAAATGCATTCAGCAATCCATTAAACTACAAGACATGCTGGGACTCATATAGCCAAAATGCATATTGTGAAGCACTAATTAGTGTCTATGTGAAGGCTGTAGGAATTCAAAAGACAAATCTGCACCACATTTGCTAATTCTTGGGAAAGCCCACTGGATGCAAGTGTTGTTTGTAGGGGCAGCCCAGGAGTATTGTCTGGTAAGGTGACTTGGTTAGTGTCTCACAGTACACTCTGCACCACAGAAGCAGTTCCTAGCCTTACTCATCCTCAGTAACTATCAGGGTGTTGTAGCCCAACATGGTGCATTTCACACCCATGTGTCTGAAA
Source organism: Protopterus annectens (assembly GCF_019279795.1). Taxonomy (NCBI): domain Eukaryota; kingdom Metazoa; phylum Chordata; order Ceratodontiformes; family Protopteridae; genus Protopterus; species Protopterus annectens. The sequence continues at coordinate 412,475,621 of NC_056741.1, forward strand.
AAATGTTAGCTGAAAATATAATCACAGTTAATAAACTTGTAGACTTCATACTGTCCAATTTATTCACAGACAGATAATAAGCATGCTGTCAACAGTCAACAAAACAAAGAAGCCAAGGATTGCATCCAAAGAATCTGGCTCATATGATGATATCCCTGTTTATTACAATCAATTAGTTCCTTTACTTACACCAGTACTACTGTGGGTTGCAGAAACCAAGTATTTATATGCACACACAAACCATCAACTACATGATTGTGCCCCTCAGATAGCCACTTGAGGACAAGTGAATGAATACATTCATAAATAATGGGCCAGAAATGTATCTCAGCTCACTGCTATCAAACCCATACAGTGGGTCCAATTGCAACCCTCTCTACCCTCTAAACTTCTTAGCTCAGTTCAGAAACAAAGACCCAAAAATCAGGAACAGGTGTTAAATGTTCCTCTTATATACTTAGAAATTCACTAGAATTAAAAGACTTTGCATTAGCAGTCATTTTCTGGGGGATACAAAGTCTTAAGCTCATGCCTACAATTATTTAATGACTGCAATCCACAACAATTTGCTAGAAAGTCACAAATTATTATAATGAATGGACACAAACGCCTCAACCTCTTTATTCAAGAATTCTGGACAAAGCCATATTAAAAATACCATTTTATTTTATCTATTTGCTAACCAGGTAAACTCATTGCAAAAAGTGGCCCTTCTTATGGAAAACCCAGAATCACTGTCTGAGTGATTTGCTATAAAGCACACATTAGGCAAATGGAGTTGGAAGGATTCAAACTGTGTATTTAGACTACAGGAAGCAGTTTGTTAATAACTCAGAACCTGAAGTGCCAGACAACTCCATTAAACTTGAAATGCCTTCTATGAACAACAGCTATGAAACTCTAATGACTAGAGTGGCAAAGGGAAATATTGCCAGCCCAGCTATTTGGAATCTTGTAAATAATTCTGTCAGTTGTGAATATTGATATGATTTACATAGAAGTGTGACAGAAGTAAATACTGCCAGCACAGCTATCTGGAATTTTGTAAATAACTATGTATTAGAACTGTATGTCATGTGTATATTCAACTGCTGATACAAAAATGTGTTGAACAGGGTTTGTACAGTATTGCACTTCAAAGACATATCCACAGTGTACCCTACTGGAACATAGAAGATTAACTTGCAAAACTTCAAGAAATTATTTGAAATTAAATTGTTTTACGATTGTGCTATAAATGTTATCTCTCAGTTTCAATGCAGCAGCAGACACAATGTTTAGTACTAGATGTTTTTTGTATTGTCTTGGAAGAAAAGTAATTACTAGGTTTGAGATGCAGCAGTGTTTCATTGCTTTATGACTTCCTAGCAGCTGCACAGCTCTGAGCAAACATCTGAAGGCTATATATTTTTCATACAGAGATGTTAAATTCTATTAGTTTCTGATGAAAGGGGTTTAGCCTGGAAACTAAAGTCAGGTGACAAAAAGTGACATCATCCAAACTAACCCAGCAGTAATATTTGATATTAATTTAAGAACTCTCTGAGAGAGAGACTGGGTTTTTTGTATTTTGTCTTGGACCTAGTAAGAACATCCACTCATCATCATCACCATCTGCACTTGCCTTGCTGTAAGTACGTTTTTTAGGGCATAATAACTCTTTTAGATATACTTATAGTTTAGATGTTTTCTGTATTTATTTGAGTCTGTCCTGCAATGTTGTTTTAAATATTTCCTGTGATTTTGAACTCTGAAGTCATTGTGAATACATATTTAGTATTGTATTGTTCTTTTATTATTTATTAAATATATTTAAACCTATGTTTGTGGCTGATATTTGTGAGACATATTTAGTACTTGCATATGTATTTGGTGATACTGTACAGGCCACTCCTAAATAGCCTTGCTCTTGGTTAGATTACCATTTGGATTAATAGTAACATTACACAGTAGGATTGGACACCCTTTGTTAAGGGCCTTAAAAGTAGCAGATAAGAGTGGCTGGTGGCAGTGGAAACTACCTTATAGTCTGGGCAGAAGGGGGGCATAGCTAGTAAACCTGTGCCAGCCTTTTCCAGGAGTGCGTATGTGTTTCTATATAAATGAAATCTCAAAGTGTGTGTGTGTCAGGTAATTGGGCAGGGACATGAAGCACTGGTTGGACAGAGAGGGTGCTGGAGGTTTTGGCTTGGTCACTCAGCTGAGATCTCAAACATATAGCTGTGCCAGTGGGGAGTCTTACTGGGGATCTGGAGAAAGAGGGAGAAACCAGCCCAGATTGACTGTGGTCTCTGCATGCTCTTAAGGCAAATTGCATTTTACTGTGTGTGTACTTGTCATCTTCCCAGTGTGTACATCCCTTAGCTGTTGCCAGTGGTGAGGACTGAGGCTCCTTGATTACTGGGCTAGTGCAGGGGTGTCACAACTAGCATTATTGACAGTAAGTGATTTATCAGAAAATGAAGATTTTAAGGAAGATATGACAGTGGATTAAGGCTCTAAGCTGTTAATGAGCTGCTTACTGTAGTCAATGGTAGAAGGTCTGATTCTTTCTAGTTGCATTTGCCTACTGTGTGACTCTAAGCAAGTTACTTAACCAGATGGTGAATAAATCATCCCAGTCATGATCCATACTCAGTGAACAGAATAAGGGGGACCCTTACACACACACACACACACACACACACACACACACACACACACACACACACTGTTCTGCAAAACTCCTCTGCAAAAATTTTCTCCTCCAGAAATACATGCCCCTTGTGTGAACAGTCCTATTAATTGAAAAAGTTTCTTCCAAATCCAGGAAAGATGTCTTATTGAGAAATATATGATCTCTCAACAAATTTGCCATTCACATTGCAAAAAAATAATGTCTATGGTCCTGATTCAGCTGCTGTCAATCTGGTCTGCAAAAACAAATACAATCTCATGCACAGCAGCAGCAGCAGCACCAGATATGTTGACATGGAACAAATCTCCAAACTTCCTATATGACACTGCTGAAGTGGAACAAAGATATGAATGTGCTGACATGGAACAGATTTGCAAATCTCCTATGTGATGCAGCACAATCAAATCTTCCATATGTGCTTCAGATGCTAGAAGGTAGCAGCACATTTTTTTTCTTTTTAAGGCCAAGCTAGGCCCCTCAGATAGCACCAGGCCCTTGGTATCTGCCTAGATTTCCTTGTGCTGGATCTGGCTCTCATTATTTCTCTCTCTCTCTCTCTCTCTCTCTCATAATAAGTCATAAATCACTCTAACTGTAAGATCCATCTCTTACACAGAAGCAATTTTTGCTGATGTTGTTTTTGGTCCGTACTGATACTCTTGATGATTAAATCTACTTTTAAAGAAAGAATTTGGCCCCTGTGGTCTGAGAAACTGGCTTCACTCCCAAATTAGGATCACCTGTGTTTAAGGGTAGAGCCTAACTATCCCCAAGCTGTGGGAGCTACGGGGAGTCCAGGTATGGCATCATCCTCTACACTTCAATTGGGATTTTTTGAAGACCCTAACCACCTTTCTCACAGTAGTCTGACACATACCACGAACAGAAGCAGCATTAGGCCCTTGTGTGCATGCTTGCTCCCAGGTATGTGACCTGCCCTGTGCATCCTGGTCCAGTGTCCTGGTCTCCATTGAGAGACGCTAGTGTCAGGAATCAAGTTGACACTCTTCCCACTGGGCACGCTGGCATCAGTCATTCACTGTCACTCTCCCTGGCTAGCTGCTTCAGCACTCAGATCACTAATCAACCCCAGATCATCCAGGGTACACTCAGGGATTTATTAATCTGTGTCATCCAGCCAGCATACTGGAATTGAAACTCAGTTAATACTTTCCTAATATGTGACAGACAGCAGGTCCTCAGCTATGTACTGCAGTAATCTTCCACCAGAGACCACTCCATGCATGAATTTTTTTCATATGATGCTTTTGTTTACTAGTAGTTTCTATTAAAGGTAATATTCTTTTCTTGAACAATGCCCTCATCTCAGTGATTATGTTGGTTTAGACAGACAATCCAACCACACTTTGAGCAGGTTAGAAGATGTCTATTTTTATGCCCCATGCAGACGTATCATCATAATATCATATTGTAGTAGAATACTAGCCTACTGACCCATGGAGTCCTTTTAAGTCTAGCTATGCTTCCCAGTAAAATTTGATAGGTTTTGGTTACCAAGGGTTTTGTGGGAATAGAAAAGAGGAACACAGCTAAATGGATCTGAACCCATGCCTTTACTTCTCATATTCCCCAAACTAGATCATTAACCAGGTATGCCACAGAAGTACGATGAGACTGATACAGATTATTAGACCATAGGTTTTATCTCCACAAGTTATATACAATTTGGAATGCAGAAAATCCTTCTGGGCCTTATTATCAAGACAAGTTCAGAACATCACAAGTGGCTTTTGGTGAGAAACTTGTTAGATAACATCTTTGCAGCAATACAAACTACCAGTACTGCCCCAAAATTTGAGGGTTCTGAAAAGATATGTGTGACATCCCTCCTCTGGGCCAGTAATCAAAGAGCCTCAATCCTCTCCACTGACACTGGTGAGGGACATTCACTTGGAACAAAGACAGATACACACAGTGTTTCCAGATGCAGATCTCTGCCCCAAGCTCGATTTCACTTAAGAAGGGAGCACATTCAGTCCTGCAAAAGGGTTTCCTTCTCTCTACCCAGGCTCCCCACTGACACAGCTGTAGAATTTAGTCCTCAGCTGAGTGTTCCAAGCCAAGTCCTCTACCACCCTCTCTGTGAAACCAGTGCTCTGCGTTCCTGTTCCAAGTAGCTGACACACACTTTGAGATTTGATTTTCACACACACACACACACACACACACACACACACACACACACACACACACACACAAAAAGGCTGGCACAGATTTACCAGCTATGCCCCCTCTGCCCAGACTATAAGGTAGATACTGTCACCAGTACACTACAAAGCCAGCTACTCTAAGGCTCTTACCAGAGTATCCAGTTATACTGATCTAAATTAATACTAATGCAAATGGTAGTATTTGACAGTGGCAGCAAGGCTTGCAGGAGTGCCTATATTGTCACCAAATAAATATAAGTACTCTCAAAGGTTAACATATTCTCTAAAAGACCATCCACAATGAAAAGTTTAAATATATTTAATACTAAATAATAAAATAACATCAAAATACTAAATATCTATTTACAATAAACACCAGAGTTTCAATCATGGAAAATATTAGAAATAACACAAATGCAACGATTCACACAAATATGGCAAAACAATACTTAACTAATCTCATTATATTATCTTGACTGATCTAAAGAATTACTGTTCACTTACTAGAACAAGGCAAGATGATGCAGGTGAGTGGTCTTCCTTCCTTTTTGTCAGACTTCATAAAGAGACTGCCCTGAGACTTCTCTCTCATCTAATATTAAAACATCATTTCAGCGCTGGATTATAGAATTACATCATCTACATCTGGTCATCTGACTTCTGGTTCCTACACTACCCCCTTTACTAGAAACTGAACCAGAATCTAGCACATTATGTGTCATAATACACATGCATAGAGCTTTGCTAATATGTTTTATAGCATCTGGAAGCTATAAAAACATTTCAAAAATGTCCACCTTTCCAGGGTAGCAATTAGTTCACCCCTAAGGACAATATAGTAGGATTCCTAGTCCTGGTTTTCACAGACATTTTGTCTCTGGCTGCAATTAGAACTGTAAGATAAAATACTTATGACCTAAATAAGGTAATTTAATTTCAGACTATTTTTCAAAGTTAGCTGGACTGAGATTAACCTCTTGTCTTTCAGTATCCTTTGTTATAATATATTCATGCCTATCATTCCATGTAGTAACATGGTTTGCTTGACTTACAGGTGTATTTCTTTTCTGTCCAACAGGACCCACTGTAGGTACATTTTTTAACACAAGCAACTTTATAAATACATTTTCAACACAAAGACTTGCACAAATCAATTTGATATACAAATAACATGTAATTCTATACAAACCTCCAGCTAGATATGCTTGCATATATTACACATCCACTGCCTTACTTCTCCTGGCATAGCTGGCACTACCTCACATCATCACATGTTGTAAGTTTTTTTTTTTTTTATGATGTTTTGCGTTGGCTGCCTGCTGATCATCAGCCCTGTCTTGGCCAATCAGCCCATTTGTTTCCCATCTCTGGTCATCAAGGAGGAGTTATCGTTACTGCAGCCATTAAGGATAGCTCAGGTTTTCTTAGTAAGCCCTACCCCCTGTGCTTACTCAATCACAGCCTGTGAGTGGGGTGTACAATGGGCATCAATGCTGTACTGTCCATTACTTTAATGGAATGACATCAGCAAAGTATCCCTTCCACCCAGAGGAGGCACAGTATATGACAGTTTTCCCAGTCTCCACTATAGAAATCTGGCCAATGCAACTGCCCCTTGTCAGTAGTAGTTAGATACATAGTCCCTGCCAAATGCTCTAAGGATTCAACTGTCCTAAACATCGGTTAAGCAACTACCTTTATGTTACTATTCAGTTTCCTGCAATCTACACATATCCTAGCACTCAGATCACTCTTTGGCACCACCACCACCACTGGTAAGACCAACAGAATGTTGGATTTCTGGATTACCCTGGAACTATCATTTCATGTAGTTCCTCCAACATGGTTTGCTTGACTTTCAAAGTTAGTCTTTAAAGATGTAATTTCCATTTAATTGGCTGTTGGTTCCCCTCTGTCCACATAGTGTTTCCTAAGGATAGACATATCCTGGATTAGCAGAGAACAGGTCCTCAGAATCATGCAGTACTACTCAGATTTCTTGAATCCTTGCAGGAGACAGCTGTTATTAAAGTACTGCCTTATCTACTAAGGTATCAGGCTGAAGCTCTATGAGGTTTACTGCAATTTCCATCTCTGATTTCTCCTGTAATTCAGTGTAGATACTGTGTACTTGTGAATCTGCTTAATGTGAGGGCTTCAACATGTTAACATGGTAGAGTTTTTCTTTTGGCATCCTGTCTGACAACTTCACTACATGATTAATCTTACTTACCTTTCTTACAATAATGAAAGGACACCCTCCCCTGCACACACACTGCTTTTTTTAACCAATACCATGCATCATTACTGTGAAGATATGTGAAGGCTGCCAGCCTAGCCAGATAGAATTTTGTAGATAATTCTGTCATTTGTAAATATTAATATAAGCCACAGGCTTGTTCTCTTAAATTGAAGAAAATGGTGTTAAATGTGGAACTGCAAAAATGTAACAGTGCACTCTGCTGTAGGAAAGCTGATAAGTCAAGCATTGTATAATTGTTTAATCACAAAACCCGGAGCTGAGATGTCTGGATGAAGGACTTCTTGCTTTTGTTTTGAGACTAGAGTTAATTGCTAGAATTTGCATGTATAATGTCTTTTACTGCTGTAGCTTCAAAAGGGCTGTTACACTATGAGCTTCTGTTAGTCTGGGAAACAGAAAATAAAAATGTAATCTGGAATGAGTCAGTGGTACTGTGTTATCAATTTATGGACAGAGAGACTCAGAGCATTTTGCATTTGTCTTGAGAACATCCAACATCACCAGCACGCTGCCTATGCTCTATATGTAAATTTATTTTAGAACTGTGTTTTCTCTTAGATATAGCTAGAAAATAGGAATATTAGATTAGTTTTTTTTTTCTGTATTGATGTCAGAACTTTTCTACTGTATTATTTTAAGTATTTCTCTGTGATCTCTGAACTCTTGACTAGCACTGTGTAATAAGAGGTATTGTCTTGTGTTTTTTATTATTAAATATTTTTAAACCTTTCAACTGTGGCTGTTTTGTGTAGAGATAATTTAAGCTCTAGAGTACATTGCATGTATATATTGATACTGTCCAAGTTACTCCAATAAGCTTTGCTGTTCAGTCACACTTACCATTTGGATAATAATATTGCACAGTAATAACTGGACGCCCTTTGTTAAGGGCCTTTTTAGTAGCTGATATTAGTGTTTGGCGGCAGTAATTTCTACCTTATAGCCTGGCAGAGAAGGGGGCATAGCTGGAGAACATGTGCCAGCCTTCCCCAGGAGTGTCTATGTGTTTGTATATAACTCACATCCCAAAGTATGTGTGTGTCAGCTACTTGGGCAGGGACATGAAGCACTGTTTGGATAGAAAGGGTGCTGAAGGTTTTAGCCTGACCACTAGGCTGAGATCTGGACCCTGTAGTAGTATTATTATTATAGTAGAGTGCCAGTGGGCAGTCTTATTGGGGATCTGGAGAGAAAGGGAGAAACCAGCCTCAGACTGACTGTGATCTCTGTGTGCTCTTAAGGGAAATTGCACTTTACTGTGTGTGTATTTGTTATCCTCCCCTATGTGGACACCTCTCACTGGTGTTAGTGGTAAGGACTGAGGCTCCTTGATTGCTGGGCCAGTGCACGGGCATCACAATTACCTTTAGCTCAACAATATAATCTTTCTCTAGTCACACAATTATGCAGACTTTTTTATTTTGCTACTGCTGTGCTTGAGCTAAGTACTCCTGCACTAAACTCATTAGATCTCTAAGTCTAGTCCTTACGTTTAAGACATACTCTGCAATGCAATTCTCTTGTGAATCACATTCATTCTCTCACTATTTATATATTAGATCTAATGGCCTCCTCACCCTGCAACCATAAAGTAGCTCAGATTGAAAAGAAGTGGATTTTTGGACCACCTACGTGTACGCACAAAGGAGCTAGAGCAGGTTGTTGTTCCACTCCCACTTCTAAAATGGACTGCAAATACTGTAAACATGGCCATAAAAGTACAGTTAAAACTCCCCACCAGACCATTCATTTGCTGTTGGTAGAAAGTAGTTTTTAAATGCCTTAATCTATAATGTGTACAAAAAGAGATTAGCAGGTCTAATGTGAAAGGAGCACCTTTCTCTGTCAATATTTATGAGGAAAGCCTACCCGACTGAATTTTTTAATGGAACATATTTTTTCTTCCTCAATAGAAGTATGTGCCAGCATCTCATATTATGTAATAGCATAATCTACCACCACCATAATCTACCTTTTACCTGAGTTGTGGGGTATTAAGAGGCCCCCCCACAATGTTCCTAGTTACCCTTTGAAATGATTCCTCAGTAACAGGCAAGGATACCAAACATGTCTTGGCTGTGCCTCTAGCCTTTCAAACTTCTGGCACTGCTGACATTTTTTGCAGCACCAGTTCACATATTTTACAGTATCCAACCAAAAGCAATTTTTCATAAACTTTCTTTCTGTGTACTTTATGCCTATATGACCTGAAAAAAGAACACTACATGGCACAACTTTTTGGACAGTACTGGTAGTTCCCACTGCTTCAGAAATACTTGACAGTAGGCATTTAGGACTACCAGATGCTCTACCACTTCTTCCTTTATCCCCCTTTAGGAGACCCTTTTATGGATAATAACCCATTCTCTCAGTATACAGCTTTCTTTGACCCTTGGGAACAGGGCTGGCCTTAGCAAATGTGGGCAAAGTTTGGAACATTTTGGTGCGGCCTCTCATTTGTTCCTCCATTCAGCACCCTACCTCTCCCTCTGCTTTCTAGCTTCTTGCTTCTTAACTATTTCAGCTTGGGTATATGGAATCAATGTTGTTGCCATGTATTAAAATAATATAAAATATGTTTATTTATTAGCTTATATTTTGTAAAAAGCTTGTTTGTTATGTTATGGCAGTGTAGAGGTAAATCTTCTTTTCTATGTTATTACTTATTATACTGACTGAATTCTTGTATCACATCTACTTATGATTATGATCATTTATGCTACCTATTATTCTGACTTAGTATGCGTGTTCTTACATTGCCACTGTTGCACAGCTACTGATTAAAATGTATTGTTTCTTTGGTTGTTTTCCAACTGTGTTATTCTTTTAACACTTTCAGCAAAGTGAATAACTTTTTTCTCTATCTCTGCTCCCCATCATTCAGCACACACACCTCATGTTTCACTTTTCTTTGATTATTTTACTATTATCCGTGACTGCAACAAGATGTCTCTACCAAACTGTTGAATTGTAGCATTTTGTCACAAGCCATAGTGATCCAAACTTACCTCATATCATACTATCTGCATTTCTTATGCTTACTAGTACTTGTTTTCATACTCTCTGAGATTGTTCCATAATTATTTTTTGTTACTTTATTCATTAATAACCATTCACAAATGTTATCTCAGCAAGAGAAGCAAAAGGAAACAAAGTCTCATTCAAAATAAGCCAGGTCTTATCTTCTGATGTGGTAACTGGAGTGGTACACAAAACCATATGGTTAATCCAACCAGTTTTGCATTGAAAACCCTGCTGAGCACTCAGCAATAGCAACTGACTACTATAGGAAAGTGAGCACCTAATACTGTGAGACACACAAGAGGCACAAAGCTGCAGTTACTAATAATACTGGACTTGTAACTAATGTGGGAGCAAGACCACCAGTATGATAATAATTTATACTTTGCTGTAGTGTCTATTAGGGAAATATCTGGGTCATGTAAGACATAATGACCCTGTCATAGCCTACTGTGGGGCCCCCTAAAGGAGGAAGGCACTATTGGGCCAATTTGGTCCAATTGTCCTAAAGCCTGCCCTGCTTGAGAATCAAGAGCCTACTGTGCTACCTCCCTCAAGTCATTTAAGGTGGCATTAGACAACTGATCCTGTATCAATTCTTTCTTTTTATCCTTCCTGATTCCTCTTACAAAGGGAATTTTGTCTCTTGACAGCTGTGGCTCAAATTCACATCTAGGGCCAATTTAGAATGTCCAGTCCACCTACATCACTGAATCAAAAAGATGGGAAAAATCTAAAACACACCTCAGAACATCTAGAAAGAATTACTTCAATGGGCCTAGAGGTCCTGAAGCCCCTGGCTTAATTAAATTATTTCCTCCATAGTTCTTACAGTGCAGTCTAACCCAAGAGGGTATGTGGAAAGGATGCAGAAAGAAATTGAAAAATGGGAGAAAATGTGTGAAAATGTAGAGATAAGGAAACAGATGATGTGTGGAGAGTGTGGGTGAAGGGAGTCACTGAGGGTTGTGCTGGGGTGGAGTAGGCAGCAGGCGTGCATCAAGAAGTTGTTTGCCTAGTGCATCATTTCATCTAAGGCTAGTCCTGCATATGTAATAAGCAGATTGTAAAACTACATTTGACAAATATTACTAAATTTGAGTCCATTTTTTATGATGGTTATTTGTGTTTTAGCAGTCAATAGTATGATGAAATTCTAGGTGTGTGGTAGAAAAGAACTTACTAATTGTTTTCAAAATAAAATGCTTTACTTGTAAAATAAGTGCCTAATTGCTATCTTTTTGTTTTTGTTGTTTGGCAGTAGAGAACATTTGGTGAAGCAGTTTAGTATAGTTTATGAAAAAAAATCTTAAGACATCTGTACATGGTCAATAAATTGGCTGTAACTAATGGGCATTGAAGCCAGTTGTGGATAAAAGTAACATACCCCTCCTGTTGCTTGACCACAGTTAAACAGTCACTGACCTGGCTTGGCAGGAGAAGAGTTGCAAAATGTATTGTATTTACTGAAATCAGTGTAAAAACAACCATTGCTATGGCTCATTGTAAAACAATCATTGCTATGGCTCATACATATATGTGTGTATGGGGGCAGTTAGGGTGGCATTGTACGCAATGAAACAAGTTGGTCATAATTTCTTTCACTTTCCATCACAGTTATACATCAGCATTGTGCACAATAAGTGGCTATTTTTGTTATTCTGGTCAGGATGAGTGCAAAAGCAAATGATTTTTGAACAATTGTCCAGTGAGTAGCACTGATATCTCACAATGCATAGTTCTCTGGCTGTGTTATTGGCTGTGATTTTTTTCTCTGTGGAGTCCACACATCTTTCCTGTTCTTGTGTGGGTTTTATCTAGGTATTCTGACTTCTTATAACACCCCAAACATGTAGTACAATTTGTCTGTGGGTAAGCATGCAGTGGGAGTGTGTGTGTGTGTGTGTGTGTGTGTGTGTGTGTGTGTGTGTGTGTGTGTGTGTGTGTGTGTGTGTGTCCATCCGTGTATACGTGCGTGTTCATGTCTATGTGCTACTATAGGATAGACATGGCTTTTCACAGGCAATGTCAATATGATTGTGCATCTGAGAAAAATAAATGACTGATTTTATTTATGGGAATACACAGTATTGAAGGCACATACATAACTTTTCTGGCTGTCAGTACAAAACAGCTAACAAGTAATTATCTTTCAAAAATAAAATGCATCACAGAACCCAGACCCCTGGCTGTATAAAAATCTTGACATAGGCTAATAGGAGACTTGGTCCTCAATTTCTGCCCAGGGCTGCATCTAAAACATTGGAAAACATTACTGTGATAGTTTTTTTATTTTCCTCACAATCAAATATCGGATGTGTATAAAGGTGGCTATCTTTTGGGGATAGGGGTAATTAGGCAGGCTGTATATATACTTCTGATGGCTCCCTATTGTAATTTCATGACTCGTATTGCAAAGTCCTGAAATACCAAAAAAAAAAGACTGAAAGTATAGGAGAAGAGTAATGCTTGAACACTGATTTTCTTTAAACTTGTTTTTTTTTTTGCATGGATGTACACACCCCATATCCCTAACGTTATACACCAATAGTGTGGTTGCCATACCACAGAGAAAAGGAAAATTCTGAGAAATGATAATTTCAGACTTAGTATATGCAAGTCCAGATTATTTAGCCATTCTGTCTCCATATCTCTGGACTTCTGATGTGGGATGAGGGAAGGTTGGCAGAAGGCACAGAGGTGAACGACAGAGCTTTGGAGAGTAGTAATGGCATTGTGCATAATATGGAAGTCAATTTTTCAGCAAAACGTATTTGTTGAAGTTGAAAAAGAAGAATTGGCAAGTGAAGCTTGAGTTATTACAACCCTGCAGTCTGAAGGGTTGCAGGATGATTCATTGAAGGAGATGGTGATGCAGAGTGAGACAGAGAATGAAATGGTGTTTCCTGGGAAGACATTATGAATAAAATATATAAAAAGAAGCAGAGTCCATCCTGGAGGATGATGGTGAGATAAAAAGGAAAGCCTATATAGAAAAAGCGAAAGTAGGTGCAAGGGGAGTAACAGAAAATAAAAAGGTAGAAGAGAATGCAAAGCATAACTATGTGGTAAAGATTCAAAACAAAGAAGAAAAAGAACTGGATAGCTATGAAGTTTGGGAGAACTTAATGGTTCCTTTGTCCAAAAAGTAAGAACATTTATTCTTATAAGCAAAGAGACATTTTATGACATTATGTTTGAGACTGTTTATGCAATGGAAATTCTTTTGGAGGGATATAAAAAGCAAAAGAACTGTAATCCTTGGAATTTACATGTACTAAAAGCATTTAACAGAGAGATGAAAAAAAGATATGTGTACAATTTTGAACAGAAGTAGATAGAGACTTTGACATAAACGTAGCCCAAGCCAAAAGAACAAAGTCCAGCACAACAGGACACGGAAAGCAACAATCGGATAAAATGCTTTAAATCCTTTTGCATGGCCAATACCAACACAAATGCAGCTTATTAAAAAGCTTTTATTAGATCTCCAAATAAAACCAAGCGCTTTCTCCCAGTCACTACCGGGCTTTCTCAAGGTAAAACAGGATGATAACTCATACCATTTCCTTTATACTCTAAAACAAAATCACATGATACAATTAATTAATACCTACTGATGTTTAAAGTGAAATACAAAGAATTATAAGAGTGTAAAACTATACAAGTGTAACATTTTGTATAAAAAACATTCTTGTGTCAAAACATTAAAACAGCACTGTTGTGTTAGTTGACCATATTTCCAATACAAGTAGACATACCCCCAATAACACCCCAAACTTTCTTATTAATTCTGTCATACTCTTGCTATTAAAAGCATGCCTTCAAACTCACCCTACTACAAACTCAAAGGGAACATAATAAAAGAAATTATTTCAACATTCACAATCTAGCTTGTCTCATTTTTAAAACACTGTTAATATTGATGTTCTCATTCATACCGGGAAACCTACTAGCATCCAGTTTAAGTTGCCAAAGTAGTTCACGGTATTCTAGTTTAGTTTCCCAGTTACCACCTCTAACTTCAGGGGTAACTTGCTCAAGGACAATAAACCTTAAACGCATTTTTTCACATGTCAACAAGTGTTTGTAAAAAGCATTGCTTTCCTTGTGGTTACTGATGTCATTCAGGTGCTCATACACCCTTCTTCTTAAAACCCGCTCGGTTTTTCCAACATAAAACCCTTTACATTCTTCACAAAACCCTAAATAAAACCCTAAATAAACCATATGTCTACTTGTCTTGGAAATATGGTCAACTAACACAACAGTGCTGTTTTAATGTTTTGACACAAGAATGTTTTTTATACAAAATGTTACACTTGTATAGTTTTACACTTATATAATTCTTTGCATTTCACTTTAAACATCAGTAGGTATTAATTAATTGTATCATGTGATTTTGTTTTAGAGTATAAAGGAAATGGTATGAGTTATCATCCTGTTTTACCTTGAGAAAGCCCGGTAGTGACTGGGAGAAAGCACTTGGTTTTATTTGGAGATCTAATAAAAGCTTTTTAATAAGCTGCGTTTGTGTTGGTATTGGCCATGCAAAAGGATTTAAAGCATTTTATCCGATTGTTGCTTTCCGTGTCCTGTTGTGCTGGACTTTGTTCTTTTGGCTTGGGCTACGTTTATTCTCTGATTTTAGTGGTTTTGTTATGGCAGAAGGAACGGAAAGTGATATTTTTGTGCAAACACCGGTTTTACTCAGAGAGGACCCTGAGAATGCCCCGGTTACTCGAAAAGAATTTAATCAAATTCTCTCATTGCTTACACAGCTCACTAATTCCCTAAATGAGCGAAACTTGGTTTCATTCTCTGGTTTACCTGGGAACCAGCAACGGATGGTTGAATCCATTGGAAGACGAGGTATTCCACCTGCGCACATTACAAGTCCCGAGGGTTCAAACAAAGGAACTGGTAGCAGTCTCGCTAACACTCTAAAGAACAATGACGGCGTAGTACAAACTAAAACTAAAGTTTTGCCTAATTCAGGTAGTAATGAGCAAAGGCAGAACTTTGACTTTAGCGCATGGACTAAGCACCAATTCTCGTTCCAACCAGGTACTGTGAACCATGATTTTATTCAAAATGCTGAAGTTGATTTTGGTGATTTTAAAGAAAGACTTTATACTTTCAAGAACAATCAAATTGAAATTGACTATTTAAAAGAGTGTATTAACATGCAAAGGGTGCCTAAAGGCTTGTATTTTTTCAAATTTCCAAATAATGTGCAGACAGGCACTGTCTTGTACGATCAACTTTGTAATATTTTTAATAGGGCTGGCATTGAAATGCTTAAATGTATGGTAACTGAATATGAAAATAGAACTGACAGATTGTTAAAGGATTTGAATGATTTAAATGAGAGGTTACTCAATGATAATAAATTTATTAGTTTTAGAAGAGATTATGACAAAACTTTTACTGAGGTTGATCAACACTGCATGAGGGTTTTGAACCGGAAAATGAGGAAATTGGAGCGTGATTTAAATGAATATAAAGAAGGGAGGGCCTTTCCGCTACTTGTTACCAAAGTATGGAAAAGCAACAGCAATGAAGGGGTTGTTGTAAATGGGGGTGAAATGAATAGATTTAATAGTTATGGACCTGTGACTGTTGATACATTAAGGAGAAGTGAAAGGATAGCAGAAAGAAACAGGAAACAGTCTGTGCAGGATTTTCAGCAACCCCCGAGAAGGGGGAAGGGGTGGAATTTCCAGCAGAACAACTGGAATCACCCGCAGGACTAAATAACATTATTCTTAACTGTTATGAATCTCCTGTTACTACAAACGAAAAACAAATTGTACACAGAAAGAACAATTTTACTATTTTTAATTTCACAGACTGTGAAATAACAAATAACCATTTTGAATTATTTTCAAAAGGTTTTCACTTTGTTCCTGCAAAGCCTCTTCAACTCACAAACCTTTTAATTGATTTGAAGCTTTTTGTTAGGCAAATGAACTTGAACATACTTTTTAAAGGTCAGGAATACTCAACTAAGGAGTTATCCAGGAAAAGCACGTTCAACCCCCCAACACACCCCTCTTTAAAAGTATTTGAAACCTTAGTAGAAAGGGACATTAGATGTTTAGGGCAAGGAAATTGCACCAGACCCGCAGCGAACCTTACAAAAGAAGAATTAACCTTGATAGAACTATTTAAGAATGAAGGCATCAGAACAATGAAACCAGACAAGGGGGGGAGCTGTACTTATGTACACGGTTGACTATGAATCAAGTATGCATACTATGCTTCAGGATGCACAACAATATGAACTCATTTCCAAAAATGAAATCAATATAACTTTTGCTAAGATTAATTATCAAATCCAAGACTTTTTGTTACAAAAAGTAATCAATGAGCAACTATACAACTATTTATATGTTGCTAAGTCAAAAATAGCACAGATTTTTGGTATCCCCAAAACCCACAAAACCTTGGACCCACTAAGATTTAGACCTATTGTAGCTGGGGCTGGAAGTATAACTGAACCATTAGCTAAATTTATTGACTATTCCCTAAAAAATTTTGTTTCCAGGAGTCATCACATTTGTAAAAACTCCTGGGAATTCCTAAAGGGAATTTATCAGAAAACATTTGATGAAAACATCTTAATGGTTACAGTGGATGTTGTGGAACTTTTTCCGAGTATTCCACACCAATTGGGTCTGGAATGGTTTGGTTCCACATTGTCAACAGAAGCAGGTTTCAGTCCCAAAGTAATTAATCTTCTGTTGGAACTCATGGAAATGGTTCTTGACAACAATTTTATTTACTTTAATGGAGAATTTTACAGGCAGAGAAAAGGGGTAGCCATGTGCTCACCCTGTGCCTCTTTATATGCCAACATTGTCTTGTACCACTGGGAAAAGGAACATGTGTTTGCAAGTAGTTGGTTTCAAGAGATTTTGTACTACAAGAGGTTTTTGGATGATATATGCATTTTATGGAAAGGTAGTGAACAGGATCTTTTAGAGTTTCTGTCCTATATTAACAACTCAACAACCTTCTTGAGATTCACTCACAATATTGACAGGAATGAGTTACATTACTTGGACGTTACTTTATACAAAGACAACATTAATCATTGTTTTCAATCGAAAATATTTAGGAAGACTACTTATTCAAACTCATTTCTGCATTTTCAAAGTAACCATCCCTACAGTCAAAAGAAATGCATAATAAAAGGGCAGTTAATAAGAGGATCAAGGATGTCTAGTACTTTGGAGGCCTTTGGTGAAAAGATTGAAACTTTAAAAGGCTTTTTTCTGGAAAAGGGTTACCCAAATGACCTTATAAACAAAATGAGTCAAGAAGTTAGTAAGGCGAGAGATAGACTATACCCCACCTTGTTAGGAACTGCTTTGAGCACGGTTCATCCAAAAACAACAAAAGATAGTTCTAACCTTAGAAACAGTTTTATTTATGCATATGCAGTTAATTCGAATGAATTTGAAGATGTTATTCAAAGGTATTGGCCTGTACTCACTTCACATGATGACACAAAGCCTTACACCACACCTCGCCCTCATTTCATCAGAAAAAGGAACAAGTACCTTAAGGAATTACTTGAGGCTAAGCAAGACATTAAATATGACATGACTAAGAAGAAATTGGGAACTTTTCCTTGTGGGAACTGTAGACAATGTTATGTCATTTTAAATGGGGGGACTTTAGATTTGCCTTCCAGGAGATTCAACTACAGACCCCAGAAATACTATAATTGTGGGGTCAAAGGTGTGGTTTATTTAGGGTTTTGTGAGGAATGTAAAGGGTTTTATGTTGGAAAAACCGAGCGGGTTTTAAGAAGAAGGGTGTATGAGCACCTGAATGACATCAGTAACCACAAGGAAAGCAATGCTTTTTACAAACACTTGTTGACATGTGAAAAAATGCGTTTAAGGTTCATTGTCTTTGAGCAAGTTACCCCTGAAGTTAGAGGTGGTAACTGGTAAACTAAACTAGAATACCGTGAACTACTTTGGCAACTTAAACTGGATGCTAGTAGGTTTCCCGGTATGAATGAGAACATCAATATTAACAGTGTTTTAAAAATGAGACAAGCTAGATTGTGAATGTTGAAATCATTTCTTTTATTATGTTCCCTTTGAGTTTGTAGTAGGGTGAGTTTGAAGGCATGCTTTTAATAGCAAGAGTATGACAGAATTAATAAGAAAGTTTGGGGTGTTATTGGGGGTATGTCTACTTGTCTTGGAAATATGGTCAACTAACACAACAGTGCTGTTTTAATGTTTTGACACAAGAATGTTTTTATACAAAATGTTACACTTGTATAGTTTTACACTTTTATAATTCTTTGTATTTCACTTTAAACATCAGTAGGTATTAATTAATTGTATCATGTGATTTTGTTTTAGAGTATAAAGGAAATGGTATGAGTTATCATCCTGTTTTACCTTGAGAAAGCCCGGTAGTGACTGGGAGAAAGCACTTGGTTTTATTTGGAGATCTAATAAAAGCTTTTTAATAAGCTGCGTTTGTGTTGGTATTGGCCATGCAAAAGGATTTAAAGCATTTTATCCGATTGTTGCTTTCCGTGTCCTGTTGTGCTGGACTTTGTTCTAGAGACTTTGACATGACATTTGAAATGCTTAAGAAGTGCTGGATGTTGCAAATGTTTATGATAAAATGAGTTTATAGACTGGTAGATGGAACTGTAATATTGTGTTAAAGATAGAAAAGGACAAAATTATACATATCCCCAGTATGGTAAATATTGAAGGAAATAAGGGTGTGGTAAAATACTGAGGGCAACCCAAAACACTTTTTTGTGTGGAAAAGGACACCTGATAACTGTGATAAAAAGAAATGTTATATTTGTGGGGAACTGGGTCATGACCCAAGAAAATGTGAAGTGAAATGTTATCAATGTAACAAAACTGGGGATTTATGCATGGATTGTAAAATTGAAATTAATAATGAGGAAAGTGATGGAAAAAGGGAAGAAAATGAACAAAGCGAGGAAATGTTAAAAGTTGTGGAAATAGAAGATAAATTAGATAAATAAAACAAAGAAAGAGATAAAAAAGGAAGAAACAGAGAGGAAGGTTCTGAAAAAAAGTGATGCGGAAGATATAAACTGGGAAGTAGTAAAAGGAAAAAAGAATTATGCTGGGAAAAGGGTAAAAGAAGAGAAGAAAATTTAAAGAGATGAGTATAAAAATAAAAAAAAAGAAAGGAAATGGATGAGAAATAAAATTAAATTCCAATTTCTAGACAGTTAAGGAAAAGAGAAAGTAATAATTTTAGAGTATTTTCTGTAAATGTAAATAGTATTAAGAACCTAGTGAGAGAGATATGGGTTTTGGAATGGTGCAATAAATGTAATGTAGATGTAATTGCATGAGAAGATACATGATTTCTAACAAATAAAGAAAGATTACAAACAGAAAAATTATAGGAGGAAGATAATTTGGAATTTGGGAAATGACTGCTGTTCTGGAATAGGTGAATATTTTAGCAATACAATGAAAATATTAGATGTAACAGTAATAAGAATGGGAAGATTAACTAGTCTTCTTCTTCTTCTTTTGGCTGCTCCCATTAGGGGTCGCCACAGTGGATCACCTGTTTCCATTTCTTCCTGTCCTCTGCATCTTGCTCTATCATACCAACCACCTGCATGTCCTCTCTCACCATGTCCATAAACCTTATCTTAGGCCTTCCTCTTTTCCTATTACCTGGCAGCTTCATCCTTAGCATCTTTTTCCATATATACTCTGCATCCCTCCTCAGCACATGTCCAAACCAATGTAATCCTTTGCCTTCAAACCTTCCAACCTGGGCCGACCCTCTAATATACTTGTTCCTAATCCTGTCCACCATCGTCACACCCAGTGCAAATCTTAACATCTTTAACTCTGCCATGTCCAGCTCTGACTCCTGCCTTTTTGTCAGTGCCACTGTCTCCAATCCATATAACATAACTGGTCTCACTACCCTCTTGCAGACCTTCCCTTTCACTCTTACTGGTACTCTTCTGTCACAAATCACTCCTGACCCTCTTCTCCACCCACTCCATCCTGCCTGTACTCTCTTCTTCACCTCTCTTCCAAACTTACCATTACTCTGAACTATTGACCCCAAGTATTTAAACTCATCCACCTTCACCACCTCTACTCTCTGCATCCTCACCATTCCTCTATCCTCCCTCTCATTCACACACATATATTCTGTCTTAGTCCTGCTGACCTTCATTCCTCTTCTCTCTAAAGCATATCTCCACCTCTCCAGGGTCTCCTCCACCTGTTCCCTACTCTCACTACAGATCACAATGTCATCTGCAAACATCATAGTCCACGGGGACTCCTGTCTGATCTCGTCTGTCAACCTGTCCATCACCATTGCAAATAAGTAAGGGCTCAGATGATCCTTGATGTAATCCCACCTCCACCTTAAACGCATCTATCATTCCCACCGCAGACCTCACCACTGTCACACTACCCTCCTACATATCCTGTACCACTCTTACATACTTCTCTGACACTTCCAACTTCCTCATACAATACCACAACTCCTCTCTAGGCACCCTGTCATATGCTTTCTCTAAGTCCACAAAGACACAATGCAACTCCTTCTGACCTTCTCTGTACTTCTCCATCAACACTCTCAGAGCAAACATCGCATCTGTAGTGCTCTTTCATGGCATGAAACCATACTGCTGAACACTAATCATCACCTCCCTTCTTAACCTAGCTTCCACTACTCTTTCCCATAACTGCATGCTGTGACTGATCAATTTAATCCCTCTGTAGTTACTACAGCTCTGCACATCACCCTTATTCTTACAAATCGGTACCAAAACACTTTTTCTCCATTCCTCAGGCATCCTCTCACTTTCCAAGATTTCATTAAACAATCTAGTTAAAAACTCCACTGCTATTTCATCTAAACACCTCCATGCTTCCACAGGTATGTCATCTGGACCAACAGCCTTTCCATTCTTCATCCTCTTCATAGCTATCCTTACTTCCTCCTTGCTAATCCACTGCACTTTATGATTCACTATCCGCACATCATCCAACCTTCTCTCCCTCTCATTCTCTTTATTCATCAGCCCCTCAAACTACTATTTCCATCTGCTCAACACACTCTCCTCGCTTGTGAGTACGTTTCCCTCATTATCCTTTATCACCCTTACCTGCTGCACATCTTTACTAGCTCGGTCCCTCTGAAGATTAACTATTGTGGATTTAAAATTAAAGAAAAATATACAGAATTATAGCATTATATGCTTATATTACCTGTAAAGAATGAGAAAGTTTATTTCATCATATTGTAGACTATGCAGTGATAGACATGAATGTTTTAGTAACAGGAGATTTCACTTGTGATTTAAGAAGCAAGTGTAAAATGAAAGGAAACAATGTAAGAAAAATGTTAGATGTTATGAGATGTGGTAAATTAATAGCTTAAAATAAAAATTCATGGACTTATAGAAGAGGTGTTTACAGAACTGAAATATATTACTTACAGAGACTCAGGATTAACTATAGGAGGAGACATAACTGAAAGAGGTTACTCTGACCATCTAGCAATATGGCTAGAGATGAATAGAAACAAGGAATATATAAAAAATAAGCAAAGGAATAAATTAGTTAAATGAGAAAACATGGGATTAAGAAGGAAAGCTAATAGTAAAGTTATGGAAAGATCATATTACTATGAGAACATTTTATAAAATTGGTCTGAATGGTACATGACTTTTTAAGATAAAATATAAAAAATGTTTCTTACAGTGGCAGTATGATGTGAGAAAAGTAGACAAAGAAAAGTATGGAAGAGTATACAAAGATGCATTGGAAGATTTAGAAAATAAGGATAGAAAGTATTCTGATAAAGAAAAAGAATTAAATAGAAGAAATCAAGAGAAAATAAAGGAGTCATTTTTCAAACAAAGGTACTTCTTTGTAAGGGCAAAGAAAAAATGTATTGGGATATTTAAGTAGATTAGTAAAGGAAGATAGCAGTATAATGACAGAAATGATAAATGTAAAAGGAAAAACAGAAAGAATCCAGGAACAAATTATGAATATTGTAGGAGGATATATACAAAAAAGGTTTAAAGAAAAAGACAAGCAGAAAACTATAATTCAAAGTGGAAACAGGGGGTATCTCAAGAAACAAGGAGAGACTGAGATTTTGGATGCAGGCCTTTAAGGAGAATAAGGCTAATTATACAGAATACAATAGCCATAAAGTAGCAGAAAATGTTCTAAGAACTAAGTCAGCACAGGAATGGAGAAATAAGATTCTGCTGATAGGGATGACTGCAATTAGGGATACAGACAATAGGCAAGAGGGGGCTGGAATTCATTGGAGAAAATTGGCAAAGGAATCAAGGTATTGGGAGCAAATAACTAGAGAGGGAAAGATGACAAATTGGGAAGATGCCAAGAATTTATTTGGACTGCAGGTTAGAGATTGTCTTCCCTATCAAGGATTGATATCAGAATATAGGCAAACAGAAAGAAATGGGGGGTGGGTGGGTCCTAAATGAAAGACCAGCACTTGTATAGTTTTTAGTAGAATCTAGAACAGAAGCTGCCATTAAAAAATGAATAATTAGTAGAGCATATACATATTGTATGATAACTATAAGAATCAATCAGAGGAGGTTAGAAAGGATTGGGAAGAGAGATTGGATAAACAATTCACAAAGACACAATGGGTGGACATATGTATGTCTCTGAAATATACAAGAAAATCTAGAAGATTTAGTATTTTTGCTTTGAAATGTTTACATGGATATTTTTATACACCAAATAGACTCTAGGGATTTTTTTCCTCAGGTAGATAGCAAATGTTGGAGGTGTAGTAGGGAAGAAAGAGGTAATTGGGAACATATTTTCTGGGAGTGCAGTGAGTTGGTGAACTTTAAGGACTCCTTGCCGGATGCACTGCCGGAGATGCTGGGTGGGCAGATTGGTATGATGAGGGAGATGATTCTTCTGAGCTCTGATACAGAATAGGAATTGCCTAGACATGGTAAGGCCTTGTTGCCTCTAATCATGACAGCTACCAAAAAAGCAATTACTAGAAAATGGAAATCAGAATCTAAACCAACTATATTAGAAGTAGTGAATATAGTAACAGAAATAAAATAACTGGAATTGATATCTTTAGAAAAAGGTAGGAGTAAACTACATAGGAAAATGGGAATTGTGGGAACAATACATACAGGGGAGGAATGAGGTTTAAAAGAAGGCAGGACTTAAATGAGCTATGTAATGCTTGACTGAAAATGACTGGGTGGATTATAAGTGATGTATAATGTTTGCAACTGGAGTGTGTCAGTATGGTTTGTGATGAAAAATGCTTGCAACTAGGATTGTGTTGGTGTGACTTGTTTTCATTTATATAAATGTATGATTGCTTATGTTGTAAGTGATGGTTTAATAAAGCTGTTTAAAAAAGAGCATCAATCAAATATTTTATGTAATGTTGCTTAGGTTATATGCTATATAGCAATACATATAAAGCATAATGTTTGTTAATTTTAATTTAACACAGTTCGATTACATTTATATAAATGTAAATGTGCCTATGTCACAAGCGATAATTCAATAAAGCTGTTTAAAATGTTTAAATAAAAAGAAAATAATATAGGAAGTAAAAACAGTTTTCAGAGCAAGAAAATAAAGAATTTGAAAAGGAAGTTTCTTTATATGAGTTAAAGTATTAGGACAAGTGAATATAGATTTGGCTGCAGGAGCAAATCTATATTCACTTGTCCTAAGGATATGAAATGTATAACATTTAAGGGAATGGCAAAAAGAATATGTTTTAAAGATTTTTGAATGAATGGCTATGTGAAGATATGTGAAAGCTGCCAGCCTAGCCAGATAGAAATTTGTAGATAATTCTGTCATGTCATTTTAAATATTAATATAAGCCACAGGCTTGTTCTCTTAAATGGAGGAAAAATTGTGTTAAATGTGGAACTGCAAAAATGTAACTACAGTGCACTCTGCTGTAAGAAAGCTGATAAGTCAAGCATTACATGACTGACTTTGATCTCAGGGCTCGGAGCCAGATAGATGAAGGAATTCTGTCTATTGTTTTGAGACCAGAGTTAATTGCTAGAATTTGTATGTATAATGTCTTTTATTGCTCTGGCTTCCTGACCAGCTGCAAGCTCAAAAGGGCTGTTAAACTCTGAGCTTCTGTTAGCCCGGGAAACAAAATAATGATACAATCTGATATGAGTCAGTGGTACTGTGTTATCAATTTATGGACAGAGGGACTCAGAGCATTTTGCATTTTGTCTTGAGAACATCCAACTCACAAGCACTGCCTATGCTCTATATCTAGGTTTATTTTAGAACTGTGTTTTCTCTCAGAAATAGCTAGGAAAACTTATATTTTCAAAAAAAAACAAACAAAAAAAATTCCTTGTTTCCTGCCTTTCTCAGCTGGTATAAGTCCAGTGTTCAGGCTAGTGCTGAATTCAGGGCTGTGTTACACGTTTCTGAGTTGCCCATACCTTACTTGGATAGAAGGAAGTTTCTCTGTTCACCTGTGAGAGAGGGGAGCTTTGAGCAGCCTATCTGTGTCTGGAGGAGTGGTTCCAGCCCAGAAGTTAGTAGTTTATTGGCCCTTTTGGGCTAATTTCTATCTCTTTCATTTCCCTGCTATAAAAATCGAGTTTGCATAGTTTTGTGCACTGGGCAGTACTGGTTAGCTAGGGTTAAATTATTCCCAGCTCCACTAAGTCTCCTCTTCAGTTTTTCCCTTGAAATTAGTCTAACTCTTAACCTAAGCACTCAAAAAGCATCCTACAGCCCAGCACTTGCTCAGACCTAATAGCAAGCACTGATATACCCTGACACTTGATTGCCCAGCAGGACAAGGCTCTTTATTCACCCTTCACCAACTAAGTGACTAAGCAGCTCACCCTACTATTCAGGCATGACCAAAGGGCAATTTCAGGTGTACTCTCCAGTCCAGCTGGTGAATCTGGGTATCCTGAGGCAATGTTACAGCTTGCCTCATGTACACAGGCAACCCTCTCCTCCTACCACAAAACACTAATACATGCGAGAGATGCAATTATACAGCCAAACTGGAGGGTAAGCTGTCTCCACCCAAGACTGGAACAGACAGTCAAGAGGAGAAGGTTAACACTTGCACCACACCTCCAGCCACACATAGACCTAATAAACCAGCACTGGAAAAAATACAGATAAATATACAAAATCATACTTGGAGGCTCTAAATAAAAACCTGCGAAAGCATCAGAGACCTCCAAAGCAGACACCTAAGCAACCTACACCACCCGTCACAAACCAGACAACACATAAAACACAAAATCAGTGTGCTGCACAATCACAGCCCTTAAGGCGAAATAACATACCTAACACACTAGTAATAGGTGAATCTATAGTCAGGCACTCTGACGTCCCACTCACTAGGCTGGACAAGCAGAAGGTTACTGTTAGCTGCCTGTCGGGGGCCAGAATCCACCACATAACATAAGCACTCAGGTCACTCCAGAACAAGTACAAATATGACTCTGTCATTGTTCATGTTGGTGTGAATGACCTGAGAAGCACCTCCCTGGACTACATGAAAAGAAATATGGAAGAGCTCTCTGATCATGTAGCCCTAGCTGGTATGACTCTGACCCTGAGTAGCATCCTGCCCTCACCAAGAATGATACCTCAGTATAGAGAAAAAATGATCAGTTTCAACAACTGGCTAAACTTCTGGTGTCATTCAATGGGGATCCAGTGTCTGTCAGCCTGGGATGACATGCTCGACAAGCCGCATTGCTTTGCAAGAGATGGCTTGCACCTGTTACCCCTAGGCTTTCGAATACTGGCCAAGGCTCTTGCTGCCCCCATAGTGCCTTTTTTAAGCAAGGCTCAAAAGTCAAACTCACCTCCATAAACAGCACAATTAACAAAAAACTGAGGGTTATGCTACTCAACGCCAGGAGTTTAAATCTCAAAATGCACGTGCTCGTAGCATTCCTCAGTATGGAGAATGTCGACATCTGTGCAGTAACTGAAACCTGGTTCAAGGCTCCAGAGAGCACCCCAGCACTACTGAGCTACAACTCGTACACATGTTTTGGCCACAGAACACGGACCGAAACACAAAAGGAGGGGGTGTATCCATATTCATCAAGAATACCTACACCTCCAGGTTAGTGGTTCAGCATGATACCTCTGAGATCATCCATGTGCAACTAACATCGGGCATATCTGCAATGCAAATTGTGGCCTGCTACAGATCACCCTCAATGACCCAGGACCACCACTCCACCTTTCAGGAGACACTGGAAAACATGAAGGTCCTACCGAACACCCTGATATTGGGCAATTTCAATTACCCTACCATTAACTGGGAAAACTACTTGAGTACAAACTTCCAGGCCCAGAACGTCCTGGAATTCATCAACTCAAATGCCCTGGATTAGCTGGTAAACTCCCCAACCAGAGGTAAAAACATATTGGACATGGTCATCACAAACATGGGCGACAGGTGTTCCACACTGGAGGTCAACCTGTCACTGGTTAGATCAGACCATAAACTAATCACTCTGGATGTCCACACCCCCCCCAACTAAGGAAACCACAGTAAAAAACTTTTCTAAAGCAAACTTCACCTTACTTAAGACAGAAGCGGTAAGTTTCACAGCCCCCACGCTAAAGGATAATGCTGCCCAAGATGCAGAAACTTTTACAAATGCACTCTATGAGCACTTACAAGGATGCATGAATTATGCCATCCCTAGCAAAACCAAGACTCACTCCTCTAAGAGAAGGAAACCAGTCTGGTGGACCCCTGCCATAAACAGGCTATACAATAGGAGGAGGAAACTAGTTCAGAAAAAAAGCAAATCCCAAGAAGGAAAGACATCCCAGATCAGCATCAGTAAGAAACTAAGGTCCCTCATAAAATCATCCAAGGCTAACTTCAAAAGAAAAATAGCCAAGGATTCAAAAGATAACCACAAAGCCTTCTTTAGCTATGTTAAGAATCTAAGTGGCAACTCGCAGATATGCACTGAACTATTGCAAAATAGCACAAAATATACTGAACCTACTGATATTGCCAACATCCTGGCAGATAGATTCAGTGCAAACTTCATCCCCCTCTCACCCCCAAAAGGGCCCACAACAATACTGGAAAAGTGTTGTGTCCTGGAAATCACAGACGCACAGGTGAAAATAGCCCTTTCAAAAGCCAGAAACACAGCGTCAATGGGGCCAGATGGTGTCCTAGGCTGCGTCTTGCACGAACTACAGAATGAACTAACCTAAACACGCTGTTCAACCTCAGCCTCTCCACAGTCTATGTGCCCATAGAATGGTGCACAGCAACGGTTATTCCACTCCACAAAGGAGGGGGCCACAACTGACCCTGGTAACTATCACCCCATAAGCCTGACTAGCCTGGTCTGCAAGGCTATGGAGTGCATTATCATGGAACTCATTAACAAAGACCTTGGGATCCTCCAAGCACTTGACCCGACCCAGTTTGGCTTTGTTAAGGGCAGCTCATGCCTACTAAACCTGGTTGACTTCTTCGAGACAGTCACCAAGGCCATAGACAAGGGAAAGGTTGTTCACACAACCTACCTTGACCTCGCCAAGGCTTTCGACACCATTCCTCACTCGGATATTACAGAAAAACTCACCAGCCTGAACATAAACCCCTATGTCATGAGATGGGTTGCCAACTGGCTTACAGACAGAAATCAAATGGTAAGAATAGCGGGCTCCAGGTCCAGCTCTAAACCAGTCACAAGTGGTGTCCCACAAGGCTCGGTCCTAGGACCTATATTGTTCGGCATATACTTCTTAGAAGTACAGGCAAACACAGGAGGACTATGGCTAACCAAGTCTGCTGACGACTGCAAACTGGGAGCCATAATTGACTCTCTGGCTGACACGGATATCCCCCGAAAGGGCCTTACTGAGATGGGCACCTGGTGTCAAAGTCATGGCCTCAAGCTAAATGCCAAAAAATGCATAGTCATCCCGTTTGGGAAAAACAAAACACCTATGAATTACCACATAGCTGGAAGCCCCCTTAATACAGAAGAGGTAATAAGAGATCTGGGGGACCCAGGTAGATAGTAATCTCTCCTTTGACAATCATATTGCCAAAGTAGTTAGGAAATCCTTCTATGTGGCCCATCTATATACTAAAGGGTTCACATCTAGAAATAAAGAGGTTATAGTGGCCCTCTACTCGTCACTCATAAGACCCATCATAGAGTACAATGCCCCATTTGGGATGTACCTCACAAGACACTTCCAACAGCTGGAGAGACCACAAAAGTACCTCACCAAGAGGATTACTGGCCTCAAACATATGTCCTATGCAGTCCGACTGAAAAAAACTCTGGCTGTACTCAGTGGCATATCACTTACTCAGAGGTGATCTCTGCCTGACTTACAAAGCCATGTCCAACTCAGAATTGATGGACATGCTCCACCTAAAGAAATCCAAGTCACTGCGAGCCATGCACTCAAGTGAGCTAAACCTTGCCACAACAATAAATAGAACATGCTGGAGGGATAGATTCCTGTCACAGAGACTCCCCATGCTTTGGAACAAAATTCCAAACTACATTAGGCAGAGCCCCTCACTGACACTCTTCAAGAGAAACCTTGATGAGTGGATGTGTAACAGAAAATACACTCCTGGGATCACCTCATTGGCTCTGCTTGACAGAGGATCAGTTAATTAATGTGGTGGAAAAAGCCGACACACTCTGGCTAGGCTTATAAATGCTCTCGGTTAGATACCCTAGCACCTACCTATGAACCTATAATTGTTTTTCTGTACTGATGTCAGAACTTTTCTACTGTATTAGTTTAAACATTTCTTTGTGATCTCTGAACTCCTGACTAGCACTGTGTAGTAAGAAGTATTGTCTTGTGTTATTATTCAATATTTTTTAAACCTTTCAACTGTGGCTGTTTTGTGTAGAGATAATTTAAGCTCTAGAGTACTTTGCATGTCTATAGTGATAGTTTCCAAGTCACTCCAAATAAGCCTTGACTGTTCAGTTGCACTTACCATTTGGATAATAATATTGCACAGTATAATTGGACACCCTTTCATAAGGGCCTTTTAGTAAATGATATATATTAGTGGGTGGTGGCAGTGATCTCTACCATATAGTGTGGGTAAAAGGGGCACAGCTGGATAAACTGTGCCAGCCTTCCCCAGGAGTGTCTGTGTGGTTGTATATAACTCTTATCTCAGTGTGTGTGTGTGTGTGTGTGTGTGTGTGTGTGTGTGTGTGTGTGTGTGTGTGTGTGTGTGTGTGTGTGTCAGCTATATGGGCAGTGATACAAAGCACTGGTTGGACAGAGAGGGTGCTGGAGGTTTTAGCTTGCCCACTAGGCTGAGATCTGGGCCATATAACTGTGCCAATGGGGAGTCTTATTGGGGATCTGGAGAGAAAGGGAGAAACCAGCCCCAGACTGACTGTGATCTCTGTGTGCCCTTAAGGGAAATTATACTTTACTGTGTGTGTGTATTTGTTATCCTCCCCTATGTGGATGCCCCTCACTGGTGTTAGTGGTAAGGATTGAGGCTCCTTGATTGCTGAGCAAGTGCACGGGCGTCACATATTAATATCAACACCACATATTAATTGGTTGGCAATTGGCTTGTAGTACTCTAAATCAGCCATGCAGTGAATATTTAGACTTCAGATCACAATTGTTTTACTTCTTTGTTAGCTTAGTCAGTCAGCGAGAGCAGGCAAGCATGTCAGCAGAGGAGATGGAAAGCTGATAAGGAGCCAGTTGGCTGAGATGTGCCAGGCTAAAGGGAAACCTAACTAAGGCAGACATGATTGCAGATTTAGTCACAGCTGCATCAGAATACAGCAACCAGGAGGATGATCAGATTGGCCATGGAGATGTATAACACTCTGGGAATGGACAGCTCAACCTTTGTGCAGAGGAGTTAAAAATCCATCTGGAGCTAAAGAGGCTTGAGTTTAAGGCCAGGCATTTGGAAATGGAAGCTGTGGAAAAGGAGAGGCAGAGGCAGCATGAAAAGGAGATGCTGACTCTTTGCCAGAGTCATGGAGGTAATGGGGAAGGGAGTAACTGGACCCCAGAAGCACAAAAGGTCAATAAATTTCTTCCTCAGTTTAAAGAGGGGGATAATTTTGACAGTTTCATTTATATGTTTGAGAGGGTATGTAAACAGTATGATGTTGACCAAAGGCTCTGGGTATGGTTCCTGACCACATTACTCCATGGTAGAGCTGTAACTGTGTTATCTAAACATGATGATCATGAATGTTTTGATTAGCCTGTTGTTAAGAATTGCTTGCTAGAATTTTTTAAGCTAACACCAATAACTGATGGGAAAAAGTTTTGTGAGCATAGACGCAAGGCAGATGAAAGTGTGTGTGAATATGTTGCTGAACTGAGCACTTACTTTCATTGGTGGGTGAGTGGATGTCAGGTCACCACTTTTGAGGGGTGGCAGACCTTTTGACGAGGGAATAAGCCCTTACCCCTTTGCCTGAGGATGAGGATCTGTTTAGCTGATAGACAATGTGCTACTTCAGATGAGTTGGGGAAGAAGGGAGACCTATACCTAGCAAGCAGGGCATCCCTGCACAGGAAAGGGACCCCCAGTACTGCTCATGTGTCTTAAGGAATCCATGGTGGGCAGCCCAGACTGCCCCAACAGAATCTGCCAGTAGCAGGGGAAGCCACTAGTCCAGGTACATGTCCAGGACCTAGGTTAAATGCTTTGAATGCAGCCAGTGAGGCCATGCGGCATACAGTTGTCCATGGAGGCAAGGTGGGGAACAAAAGGTGAGGGAGCCAGTAAGTGGGGAAGACAAAATGCCAATAGTAGATTGTCTCAAGACAACCAGGGTACCAAACTACCATCCTGCAGATGTCCTGATAGGGAAAGATTTGGATGAGGCAGTACCATGTGTTTATGCAGTTACATGCAGTCGAGGCTTTGAGACCAGCATGTGGGACTAGTAGCCTGGGGGAGACCTAGACATACCACATACTTGCAACCAGGACTGGTGAGGTGGTTACTTCAGGGAGGGAGCTACTCTGCAGCAGTAAGACTGAAGGGGAGCCACAGCTGCATGTGGGTACTGATGTTCCCTTGGACAGAGCGGCTGCAAAGATAGAGGTGAGTAGTAGTACCAAGGATGACAGTGAGGCACCACTGTCAGAGGATGCCAGACTTCCTGTGGAAGGGGAGCTGGGAAGGGTTACAAAGAGAGAGTTGAGACAGGCTCAGCTCTCAGACTCTACATTGCAAGGCCTGAGGCAGGTAGCTAGTGATGGACCTGATTCTCAAGGGGAGGGGGAATCTGTATACTGGGACAAAGGGTTACTGTATAAAGAGTGGACCCCTGAGGGAGGGCTAGAAGGTGAGAGAATACAGCAGTTGGTAGTGCCTAGAGCCTACCATCTGGCACTTCTAGCCATAGCTCATAATCTTCTCTTTGCAGGTCATATGGGCATAAAACGTACAAAGAGACGTATTATGCAGAACTTCTTTGGCCTGGAATTTTCAAAGATGTAAACGGGTACTGCAGGACCTGTGAGCAGTGCCAAAAGGTAGGCAAGGCAAGAGACAAAGTGTGAGCTCCTTTGATGCCTTTGCCTGTGATTGAGGAGCCATTTCAGAGGATAGCTATGGATATTGTGGGGCCTCTCTGAGTACTCCAAGTTCCACAGGGAAAAAGTATGTCCTAGTGGTAGTAGATTATGCTACCAGACACCCTGAGGCAGTGGCTTTGTCCGGCAAATGCTTTGTTAGAGATTTTCAGCAGGGTAGGTTTTCCAAAAGAAATACTGACTGACAGAGGTGCCAATTTCATGTCAGACCTGCTGGCTTGTCTGTGGAAGTACTGTGGGGTGAAGCACCTGAAGACCCCCCCCCCACGAGCCCCAGACTAATGGCCTTGTTGAGAGGTTAAACTCTACACTAAGGTCCATGTTGCACACATTTTCAGACCAGTTTAAGAGGGAGTGGGGCAAATATTTGCCCCATATATTGTTTGCTTACATAGAGGTTCCCCAGGAATCCACAGTTTTTTCACCCTTTGAGTTGTTGTATGGGCATAGGGTGAGGGGACCTCTAGATTTAATTTGTGATGAGTGGGAAGGTGAGTGTGAATCTCACAAGGCGTCTGTTGCAGCATATGTCCTAAACCTCAGGACAAGGCTTAGGGAACCCGTGGGCTTATCCCAGGAGAACCTGGTAGAAGCCCAACAACAGAAAAAGGTATGGTATGACAGGAATGCTCAAGCTAGAGAGTATGCTGTAGGGCAACAGGTAATGGTTCTCATTCCTGTCAGACACAACAAACTGCAAGCAGCTTGGGAGGGACCCTACAAGGTGGTAAGGAAGGTAAGTGATGTTAACTACATGGAAGAACTGCTAGGCAGGAGGCAGGAGTACAAATTGTACCATGTTAACATGATGAAACCTTACCATGATAGAGAGGCTCTTGTATTGAGTATTTGCAGTGAGTTGCAGGAGGAGTCTGAGGGAGATCTGGTGACTGATCTCCTCAGTGAGGCTCGGACAGACACCTCAGTGGAAGGGGTAGCAATGCCGCAGCAGCTATCTCCTACCCCCAAGTTTGAGAAATCCAAGCAGTGTTACAGGAGTTTGGGGACGTGTTCACTGGGAAACCAGGGTGCACCCACCTGGTGCCACACCAGATGGATACAGGACCCCAAAGGCCTATTAGGCAGGCTCCTTATAGGGTGTCTGAGAGAATGAAACAGACTCTGAGGGAGGAGATACAGGAAATGTTAGAACTAGGGTTAATTCAAGAGTCCAACAGTCCCTGGGCCTCCCCAGTGGTGCTGGTGCCAAAGGAGGATGGCAGCACCAGGTTCTGTGTGGACTACAGGAAATTAAATAGTCACACAGAGTCAGATGCTTACCCCATGCCTAGGACAGATGAGGCCCTAGAGCAGCTGGGTGGGGCGAAGTATCTAACAACCACTGATTTTACCAAGGATTACTGGCAGGTGCCCTTAATTCCCAGTGCTAAAGAGAAGTCAGCCTTTGTGACTCCTTTTAGCTTGTATGAGTTCACAAACATGCCCTTTGGGATGAAAAATGCCCCAGCGACTTTCCAGAGGCTGGTAGATCATATC
The DNA here is from genome assembly GCF_019279795.1 of Protopterus annectens. Taxonomy (NCBI): domain Eukaryota; kingdom Metazoa; phylum Chordata; order Ceratodontiformes; family Protopteridae; genus Protopterus; species Protopterus annectens. The sequence continues at coordinate 412,508,921 of NC_056741.1, forward strand.
CTAGAAGGAGCCAGAGGGTTTGCCCTTGCTTACCTAGATGATATTGCCATCTACAGCCATTCCTAGCAAGATCACCTTCAACATGTCAGGGAGGTGCTGGGCAGACTACAGAGGGCAGGGTTGACCATTAAGCCAAGCAAATGTCAGGTTGGTATGGCAGAGGTGTCCTACCTGGGACATAAAGTAGGGAGTGGTAGGATCAGGCAGAACCTGCCAAAGTGGAAGCCATTTAGGCATGACCTGCACCTGTTACCAAAGAGCAGATGAGGGCATTCTTGGGGACAGCAGGGTACTACAGAAAGTTTGTCGCCAGTTATAGTACCATAGCTGTTCTACTCACAGACTTGACAAGGAAGTACAGGCCAGATAAGGTAGTGTGGACCCCAGCATGTGAGCAGGCATTCTAGAAGCTTAAGGAAGCTTTGGGAGGACCCCCTGTGTTAGCCAGTCCAGATTACAGCAAAAAATTTGTGGTGCAGGTGGATGCTTCGAACCATGGGGTGGGGGCTGTGCTTAGCCAGATTTCTTCAGAGGGAGAAGAGCACCCAGTAGTTTATCTCAGTTGTAGGCTCCAACCCAGGGAGGAATGCTATGCAGCTGTAGAAAAGGAATGTCTAGCTATAGTGTGGCCACTGCAGAAACTTCAGCCTTATCTGTATGGAAGAAAATTCACTGTAGTGAGAGATCACAATCCCCTAACATGGTTAAACAGAGCCAGCATGCAAAATGCCAAGTTGCTAAGATGGAGCCTAGGTTTGCAAGCATATGATATGTCAATGCAGCACTGCAGTGGGAGTAGCAATGCCAATGCAGATGGGCTCTCAAGACAAGGAATGGGCTAATGTATACTCAGATAGACCTAACCCTCTCAAGCAACGTTTCTCAATGGTCACTTGAAAAACTAGCTTGAGTTCTCTGGGGGAGATATGTGAAGGCTGCCAGCCTAACTAGATAGAATTTTGTAGATAATTCTGTCATTTGTAAATATTAATATAAGCCACAGGCTTCTTCTCTTAAATGGAGGAAAATGGTGTTAAATGTGGAACTGCAAAAATGTAACAACAGTGCATTATGCTGTAAGAAACCTGATAAGTCAAGCATTTCATGACTGTCTTTGATCTCAGGGCTCAGAGCCGAGATGTCTGGATGAAGGAATTCTGCCTAATGTTTTGAGACCAGAGTTAATTGCTAGAATTTGTATGTATAATGTCTTTTATTGCTCTGACTTCCTGACCAGCTGCAAGATCAAAAGGGCTGTTACAGTCTGAGCTTCTGTTAGCCTGGGAAACAGAAAATGATGATGCAATCTGAAATTAGTCAGTGGTACTGTGTTTTCAATTTAAGGACACAGAAACTCAGAGCATTTAGCATTTTGTCTTCAGAACATCCAACTCACCAGCACTACCTATGGTCTATATGTAAGTTTATTTTAGAACTGAGTTTTCTCTCAGAAATAGTTAGGAATTAGAAAGATTAGACTGTTTTTCTGTATCGATGTCAGAATTTTTCTACTGTGTTATTTTAAACATTTCTCTGTGATCTCTGAACTCTTGTCTAGAACTGTATAATACGAAGTATTGTCTTGTGTTTTTATTATTTATTATTACATATTTTAAACCTTTCAACTGTGGCTGTTTTGTGTAGAGATAATTTAAGCTCTAGAGTACATTACATGTCTATAATGATACTGTCCAAGTCACTCCAAATAAGCCTTGACTGTTCAGTTGCACTTACCATTTGGATAATAATATTGCACAGTATAATTGGACACCCTTTCATAAGGGCCTTTTAGTAGCTGATAGATATTAGTGGGTGGTGGCAGTGATTTCTACCATATAGTCTGGCTAAAAGGGGCACAGCTGGAGATCCTGTGCCAGCCTTCCCCAGGAATGTCTGTGTGGTTGTATATAACTCTTATCTCAAAGTGTGTGTGTGTGTGTGTGTGTGTGTGTATGTGTATGTATGTGTGTGTGTGTGTGTGTGTGTGTGTGTCAGCTACTTGGGCAGGGACATGAAGCACTGGTTGGACAGAGTGGGTGCTGGAGATTTTAGCTTGCCCACTAGGCTAGGATCTGGACCCTATAGCTGTGCCAGTGGGGAGACTTATTGGGGATCTGGAGCAAAAGGGAGAAACCAGTCCCAGACTGACTGTGAACTCTGTGTGCTCTTAAGGGAAATTGTACTTTATTGTGTGTGTATTTATTATCCTGCCCTATGTGGATGCCCCTCACATGTGTTAGTGGTGAGGATTGAGGCTCCTTGATTGCTTGGCCAGTGCCCGGGTGTCACAGGCTAAATGAAAGTTACATGTATAAAGAATTACATAGTGGACTACTTAAATGTATTTGTAAGAAAGAAGACAAAAGTCAATTAAAAACTCGAGACTAATAGTACTGAATAATAATGACTATAACAGCTTTATGAAAATAATACTGACAAGATTTGAAAGTAACATAGTGTTATGGAGAACAGTATATATAGCATAAAGGGGAAGGGATATCAAGAATTATTTTAGCTGCACTTTTTTCAAATAATACAGCATTTTAATTGATTTATTTGTGTTGCATTGAATATTAACTGAACTGGAAGTTTTGACTCTGTTTTGTCAGTTAGTGCTTGCTAGATTTTTATTGCCTGCTAGTAATTGCAGGTGGGGTAGTCTCATTCATTGATATCCTGTCACTGCCTATTTAAGTGGTACATTTGGGAATATTTTCTGCTTAAAACCTCAGCTTTGGCCAGCTAAGATCTAGCTGTATTCAACTGGACGTATAAGAGAATTTAAGTACCTTTTATCTACACTTTTGTCAAATAATACAGCATTTTAATTTATTTATTTGTGTCACATTGAATATTAACTGAACTGGAAGTTTTGACTCTGTTTTGTCAGCTAGTGCTTGCTAGATTGTTATTGCCTGTTAGTAATTGCTGGCGGGGTTAGTCTCATTCATTGATATCCTGTCACTGCCTATTTAAGTGGTACATTTAGGAATATTTTCTGCTTAACACCTCAGCTTTGGCTGGCTAAGATCTAGCTGTATTCAACTGGACAAATAGGAGAATTTAAGTACCTTTTATCTGCACTTTTTTCAAATAATACAGCATTTTAATTGATTTGTGTTGCATTGAATATTAACTGAACTGGAAGTTTTGACTCTGTTTTGTCAGTTAGTTCCCCATCCACCCTCCCTGTTTTTGTTTTGGTGTCAATCTTGGTGGCTTTGAAACTGATTGCCCCTCTTGTAAATTTGTGTTTGGATACTCCTTCTGGGCCCATCTCATTTGCTCACTCAAATGAGTGCAGTGAGATCATATTCTGATTTCTGGTCCTCCTACTGTGTACAAAGAGAGCATCTGTGAAAGAAAAAAAATTAAGCTTGTTTCCTGCCTTTCCTGTAAGTGGTCTAGACTGTTTGTAGGCTTTTGAGCCCCCAAGCCTTTCTGTGTTGGAGGGAAGCCTTCTAGCTTAATTTTGTTTCTTAGAACTAGCCAGTTTTCTAGTTTCAGCACTCAAATATGTTTCTTTGAACTCAGCACTTGTTCAGAACTCATTGTAAGCACTAAATAAGCTGCAAATTACTACAGCACTCAACTTTCCTCAGTTGTCTAGAGGAAAGCAGTTTTTAGTACTTAATAAATAAGCACCTATCCAGGCATGTCTAAGGGTCAGCTCCCGGTGATTTCTCCTGTCTACCTGATGAATCTGGGCATCTTGGGGTAATGCAGCAATTGCCTCATGTACACAGACAAACCTTTCCTCCTACCACCCAACACTACAACCTGTGAGGGATGCACTTATATAGCCAAACTGGAAGCAAAGCTCTCTTCACCCAAGACTGGACTAGACAGTCAAGAGGAGAAGGTAAACACTTGCACCACACCACACTCATCACATAGTCCCTCAAAACCTGCACCACCAAAACACACACATAGAAACACAAAACACACGCCTACATTTGTGGAGGCTCTCAATAAAAACCTGCCCAAGCATCAGGGACCTCCAAAGCAGAAATGCAAGCAAACTCCACTCCCCAACACAACCCAAATGACACATAGCCCACAAACTCAGTGTGCCACTCAACCACAGGCCATAAGGCATAACAACGTACCCAACACTCTAGTCATAGGTTCATAGGTTCATAGGTAGATACTAGGCTATCTGCCCTAGGGCATTTATAAGCCTAGCCAGAGTGTATTTGGCTTCCGCTTCCCTATTGGATTAGCCTACTGTGCCTCTGTAAAGTAGGTCACAGAAGGTACCCTTTAAGATTAGTTTACTGTGCCTCTGTCTAGCAGGGACACAGAAGAGATCCCAGGGGTGAATTTGTGATTTCCCATCCACGCGTCCAGATTTCGCTTGAAGAGGGTCAGTGAGGGGCTATGTCTAACATGAATTGGGATTCTATTCCAGAGTGAGGGGAGCCTCTGGGAAATGAATCTGTCCCTCCAGCATGTCCTATTTATTTTCGTGCTGAGGTTTAAGTCCCTGGAGCATGTAGCTCTAAGGGACTTGGATTTTTTGAGGTGGAGCATGTCCATTAATTCTGGGTTTGACATGGCTTTGTACATCAGGCATAGATCGCCTCTGAGTAGGTGGTAAGCAACTGAGTACAGCTGGAGTTTCTTTAGTCGAGCTGCATAGGACATCTGTTTGTAGCCCATGATCCTCTTGGTGAGGTACTTTTGGGGTCTCTCCAGTTGCTGCAGGTGTCTGGTAAGGTACATCCCAAAAGGGGCATTGTATTCAATTATGGGCCTGATGAGTGACGAGTAGAGGGGCACAATGACCTCTCTTGATCTAGATGCGAACCCTTTTGTGATAAGGTGGGCTATATAGAAGGTCTTTCTAACCACTTTGGCAACGTGATTATCAAAGGAGAGATTACTATCTACGTTGGTCCCCAAATCTCTAAATACTTCTTCCGTACTTAATGGATTACCACCTATGTGGTAATTTGTGAGCACCTTGTTTTTCCCAAAGGGGATGACTATGCACTTTTTAGCATTTAGCTTGAGGCCGTGGCTCTGGCACCAAGCATCCGTCTCTGTGAGACCCTTTTGGAGGATGCTTGTGTCAGCTGGAGATTCGATTATGGCCCCCAGTTTGCAGTCATCTGTGAACTTTGTCGGCCATAATCCCACCATGTTAGCCTGAACCTCAGAGAAGTATATACCGAACAAGAGAGAGCCTAGAACTGAGCCCTGTGGGACGCCACTTGTAACTGGTTTGGATTTAGACATGGCGCCTGCGATTCTGACCATGTGGGTTCTAACCCTGAGCCAGTTTGCAACCCATCTTGTGATATAGGGGTTGATATTTAAGCTGGTAAGCTTATTTATGATGCCAGAGTGGGGTATTGTGTCGAAGGCTTTTGCAAGGTCCAGGTAGGCTGTGTGGACTACCTTGCCCTAATCTATGGCTTTGATAACTGTTTCAAAGAAGTCAACTAGGTTTAAGAGACAAGATCCACCCTTAACAAAGCTGAATTGGTTAGGGTCCAGTGTCTGGAGGCTCCCAATGTCTTTGTTTATGAGTTCCATGATAATATGCTCCATAGCTTTGCAGACCAGACTAGTCAGGCTTATGGGGCGATAGTTCCTGGGGTCCGTTGTGGCACCACCTTTGTGGAGTGGGACCACTGTAGCTGTATGCCATTCTTTGGGTACATATCCTGTAGTAAGGCTAAGTTTGAACAGTGACTTAATGTGAGCGTTCAGTTCTTCTTGGAGCTCGTGTAAGACACAGCCTGGGACACCGTCCGGTCCCATAGATGCTGTGTTTTTTGCTTTGGAGAGGGCAGCTTTGACCTGTGCGTCTGTGATGTCAGGGAGGTTACATTCAGTTGGGATAGGCATTTGCTCCTTTGGGGGGGAAGGGGAGGGAGAAGTTTGCACTGAATCTGTCTGTCAGGATGTTGGCTATGTCTGTAGGTTCGGTATATTTTGTACCGTTATGCAACACTTCAGAGCATATCTGGGAGTTTCCACCCATATTCCTGACATAACTAAAGAAGGCCTTGTGATTATCTTTAGTGTCTAGGGCAATTTTTCTTTCGAAACTGGCCTTTGATGATTTTATGAGGGATCGAAGTTTCTTGCTAATACTGATCAGAGATGCCTTCCCTTTTTGGGATTTTGCTCTGTCATGTAGTAGCTTCCTCCTTCTGTTGTATAGCTTATTTATGGCCGGGGTCCACCAGACCGGTCTCCTGTTTTTGGAGGAGTGAGTCTTGGTTTTATTTGGGATAGCACGATCCATGAATTCCTGCAGGTGCTCACAGAATGCATTTGTAAAGGATTCTGCAGAGTGGGCTATATTATCCTCTGGCCCGGGGGCTTTGAAGGATTCCACCTCAGTCTTAAGAAGTGCAAAGTTGGCTTTTGAGAAATTCTTTACCGTGATTTCCTTGGCTGGGGGTGGGGACGTGATATGGATGTCCAGGGAAATTTGTTTATGGTCTGATCTTACCAATGAGGGGTTTACCTCTGGTGTGGAACATGGAGTCCCCATGTTGGTGATGACCAGGTCCAATATGTTGTTCCCTCTTGTGGGAGTGGTGACCAGTTGTTCCATCACGTTAGAATTTATAAATTCAAGGAACCATTGGGCGAGGGTGTTTGGGCTTGAGTAGTTTTCCCAGTCAATGTTTGGGTAGTTGAAGTCACCCAATAACATACTGTTTGGAGAGACCTTCATATTCTCCAGTGTTCTCAGGAATGCCAAGTGGGGTTCCTGTAATAGGGATGGTTTTCTGTAGCAGGCTACAAACTGAAAGGAGGTGACTATAGTCAGGCACACTGATGTTCCATTCACCAGGCTAAACAAGGATAAAGTTCCTGTCAGGTGCCAGGAAACGCCACATAATGCATGCACTCAGGTCACTCCACAACAAGTACAAATATGACACTGTCATTGTCCATGTTGGTGTGAATGACCTGAGATGCACCTCCTTGGACTACATGAAAAGAGACATGGAGGAGCTCTTTGATCTTGTAGCCTAGGCAGGTATGACCCTGGCCCTGAGTAGCATCCTGCCATCACCCAGAATGATGCCACAGTACAAGGACAAAATGATTGACTTCAACAATTGGCTAAGCTTCTGGTGTCATTCTAAGGGGATCCCGTATTTGTCTGCCTGGGACGACATGATCGACAGACCACGATGCTTTGCCAGAGATGGCCTGCACCTGTTGCCCTTGGGATTCCGGATGCTGGCTAAGGCTCTTGCCACCCCTATAGTGCCTTTTTTAGGCAAGGTTCAAATGACAAATTCACCACTTTAACAGGTACAAGCAAGCAAAATCTGAGGGTAATGCTACTCAATGCTAGAAGTCTAAACCTCAAAATGCACTCACTCGAGGCACTCCTTAAAATGGAGAACATCGACATCTGTGCAGTGACAGAGACCTGGTTCAAAGCTCCAGAGAGCACCCCTGCATTACCAGGCTATAATTCATACCACACCTTTCGGCCACCTAACCCGGAATGAAGCACTAAAGGTGGAGGCGTGTCCATATTCATTAAGGATATCCACACCTCCAGGCTATTTGCACAGCATAATGCATCCGAGGTTATCCAAGTGCAACTAACTCTGGGCAAGACTGCAATCCAAATTGTAGCTTGCTACAGACCCCCCCCCCTCCATGCCCCAGGATTCCCATTCCTCATTTCCTGATACACTGGAAAGTATTAGGGTACAACCTAACACCCTAATAATGGGTGATTTCAACTACCCCACCATTAACTGGGAAAACTACTCATGTACCAACTCTTTTGCTCAACGTTTTCTGGAATTCATAAATTCCAACGCCTTGGATCAACTTATTCACACCCCCCACCAGGGGCAGCAATATCCTAGACCTGGTCATTACCAACATGGGAAACTGGTGTTCCACACCAGAGGTCAATTCCTCATTGGTCAGATCCAACCACAAGCAAATCACCCTAGACATCCACATCCCACCCCCACCTCAATTAGGGAAACCACTGTAAAAAACTTCTCCAAAGCCATCTTTTATGGCCTAGCCATAAAGTAATTTAATTTTAGCTATTTTTCAAAAGTTAACCACCTGTATCCCAGTTTCCACTGTTAAAATCTATACATTTAAACAGTTACAATAATCCATGGATATTTCTGTTCTTTTCCAGTAGGGCACACTATGGTTACATCTTAAGCACAAGCACTTTATAAAATACTTTTTTAACACACATGCCAGTTTGATATACACATGACATACAGCTGTAACACAAGCATCTTATAAAAATCATGTTGATATTCACAACTGACATAATTATTTACAGAATTCCAGATAGCTGTGCTGGCAGTATCTCCCTTCATCACACTAACATCAAAGGGTGACACACATAGTGACTATTTTTTTGTGGTCGTATTTCCAGATACAACTTATGTATCCTCACAAGCATCTTGTCTGTCTTCTCACTTTATGGTAAACTATTTATCAGCTTTAAACATCAACCTTTGAACACAACTTATTTCTTTCTTAAAAGAAAACAACAAAAAAACACTGGATTTCTTTTCTTTTCTTACTCATAATATTTGCTCAGGCCATTACTGAATCAAAAGGTTATATAAAAGTTTTACAAAGCAGTTTTGCACTTGTTTCTAATTGTCACCAGCCCACTGGTTTAATTCATTTATTCCTCCACAGTTATCATAGTGCAGTCAGCATCAGCTAAGGTGTGTTGAAAGGATGTTGAAAAAAATGAACAGTAACACAACACATGAAAAAAAAAACAAGAAATAAGTAATCTGTATGGGTGGTGTCAGGAGGTCACGACAGGGTGACATACTGATCTCATTGGGGGTGGTGAGGATAGGGGCCTTTTTAGCAGCAAATGGGGCATGGAATACTTTGCCTAGGGCTCCACTGCACTTAAGAACAGTTCTTGCACTGTAGGTGATGTGTAGCAAAGGCATTCTTCTCAACTTCTTTGCTCAAGAAGTCTGTTCAGAAGCAAACATAATTGCAGACACATGACCAAAATCAAGGAAAGTGTTAAAATATTACTCTAACTCACTAAAATTAATAGAATAAGAAAGGTTTGCATCAATGTGTATTTTCTATACAGACAGAAATAAATAGTGAGAACTCTTAAGAACTGGGGACAAATCCAGAAATAACCCAGGATGTTTTTTAATTATTATTACTATTAACTTGAGAAATCGATAGAGTAAGGAAAGTTAATAAATATTGTATCTCTCAACTTTCCAACTCCAATATGTGGGACACTGCCTCTCAATAATGTTGAACAAATGGCCAAAAATGTGGAATACTTACAACGTAGTAACAGCCTAAATTAGGGAGCTTTCACCACAGTTAAATGTGATACTTTACACTTAAAAATTTCAATGTGGAACAGAAAGGAACATAAACATTAAAATACAAAATGAGGAATGTTCCTCCTAATGAGATACATTCTCTAAAGTAAAATAATTTTCTTACGCACTTATAAATTACGCCATTGGGTAATCCACCGCTGTTTCCCCCTAAGTTGTCGGTCTTAGGAGTGGCAATACACATTTTTGAAGCAAAATGAAGGAGTCAGACCACAGATGAGGACGTGTCTGAAAATCTGGGAAAGTTCAGTAGTACAGTAATCTTCAATGATTTATCAAAACAAAAATGATGAGAAGTCAGGGACAATACAAAACTATGATGCAAACCAAGGACAGTTGAGGTATGAAAGGGTATATTTTGTCTTTACCATCATGCTTTGTTAGTTAGTTGCATTTTGTAGTTGCTATGTTAAATGTGCATTTTGTGATATTGGACAGCCATACCTCTCAACTGCTTAGCCCAATAAATCTGGACAAAGGCTGACATAATGGGGGACAAAGGCCCAAAAATAGGGACAGATTTTAAATATTGCTCTTATAAACTTATACAGTAGCTAAAATAACAGATTTTTTGTTTAAATGCATTTTCTAAGGACATGAAGCCTAAAACTCAAATGCATATCATTATTTAGTGATTTCATTTCTCAGGTCACCCCAGAAAACCACAAATTTTATAAGGAACAGACCAACATTTTGAAGCAAAAATCTGAACAGTTGAGAAGTATGTGGACAGTGAAATCACTTAGTTAATGAATATTTAATAAATGGCCGGGTTTTGTTGAGGATCATTACCCCCCCCCCCGACAGTTTTGTGCATGAATGGGCGTGGCCTGTGTGATTGACAAGGCAGAGGTCAGTGATGCAATATGGTAATGTGACATGATTGACACGGAATGCTGACATCATGCATAAATTGCTTCGTGAGTAGTTTACATAGAACAGTAGTATTCAGACCAGTAAAACAAAGTTCATTAATGAGAGATCTGTTACATAAAGACCAACTGTTCCCATCTCTCCATGAATGTACTGCCTTGGATGTACAATCCTGAAGGTAGCATAGGGAGTAATGGGCACAGAGGGATTTGCCCCTGCAAGAAAAAATGTTTTAATAATTGTTTTTCATGTTTCACTGTATTGCTTCTACAATATACAGATGTTTCAATGATTTGGGTTTACTGAGTTGGGTGATGAAAAAAAGCTGAGTTTACCGATAGGAAAATGGATTCTCCTTTCACACATACGTGCACACACACACACACACACACACACACACACACACACACACACACACACACTGCAAAGCAAAGCAAACAAATTACCGAACTACACCTGTAAAATTGAAACATTGCTGACAAAGTGTGGCAACAAAATAGCTACTCTGACAAACAAGTGTGGACTGCATTATAGAGAGCTATACTGTAGCAAGACACTCAGCAGGAAATCATCAAAATGCAGATGGGGATATGTATGTAGGAATGCATAATGAAGCCAATGCAAGTCAACTATTTATTGAACTTGGCATTTATTGGCAACACACTAGTTCAGCTTTCATGGTCCATAATATGCACACCTTGGCATTGTGCAGTGCAGTACAGGAAACCAGAAAAAAAGGACATGAATATGCATGAATGGTATGTCAGCAAAGGCAATGTCCTTCCCCTTTCATCCCTCTCACTTGTACAGCCAAGTAATGATAACAGCAAGTTCCTCACTCTTGCAGGGTACACAGAGTATTCCCTCTTTAGGTCCCTACAATACATACTGTCAAAGTCCCAGCAATAACAGGGCTCTTACACCACTGGACACACAGGCGGTGATGCTGTGCAGTCTTGTCTCAGCATGCCGTCATGTATATGGCAGCATCAGCACTGTCATACTCCTGGCTGCTCAGACTGTGGTACCGTGCTCCTGTTTACACTATGTCCTTTCTTCTGGTTGCTACCTAACTGCACCCCCACCTAATTCAGCACTAAATAGTGAAGGAGGAGTGCAGTGCTCTGCTGGTAGGTGCATGGCAAAGAGAGAGGTGGTGAAGGCTAAGGATAAGGTGTATGAAGAGTTGTATGAAAGGTTGGACACTAAGGAGGGAGAAATGGACCTGTACCGATTGACTAGACAGAGGGACCGAGCTAGTAAAGATGTGCAGCAGGTAAGGGTGATAAAGGATAATGAGGGAAACGTTCTCACAAGTGAGGAGAGTGTGTTCAGCAGATGGAAAGAGTACTTTGAGGGGCTGATGAATGAAGAGAATGAGAGGGAGAGAAGGTTGGATGATGTGTGGATAGTGAATCATGAAGTGCAGTGGATTAGCAAGGAGGAAGTAAGGATAGCTATGAACAGGATGAAGAATGGAAAGGCTGTTGGTCCAGATGACATACCCGTGGAAGCATGGAGGTGTTTAGGTGAAATGGCAGTGGAGTTTTTAACTAGATTGTTTAATGAAATCTTGGAAAGTGAGAGGATGCCTGAGGAATGGAGAAAAAGTGTTTTGGTACCAATTTTTAAGAATAAGGGTGATGTGCAGAGCTGTAGTAACTACAGAGGGATTCAATTGATCAGTCACAGCATGAAGTTATGGGAAAGAGTAGTGGAAGCTAGGTTAAGAAGGGAGGTGATGATTAGTAATCAGCAGTATGGTATCATGCCAGGAAAGAGCACTACAGATGCGATGTTTGCTCTGAGAGTGTTAATGGAGAAGCACAGAGAAGGTCAGAAGGAGTTGCATTGTGTCTTTGTGGACTTAGATAAAGCATATGACAGGGTGCCTAGAGAGGAGTTGTGGCATTGTATGAGGAAGTCGGGAGTGTCAGAGAAGTATGTAAGATTGGTACAGGATATGTACGAGGGTAGTGTGACAGCGGTGAGGTCTACGGTGGGAATGACAGATGCATTTAAGGTGGAGGTGGGATTACATCAAGGATCAGCTCTGAGCCCTTTCTTATTTGCAATGGTGATGGACAGGTTGACAGACGAGATTAGACAGTAATCCCTGTGGGCTATGATATTTGCAGATGACATTGTGATCTGTAGTGAGAGTAGAGAACTGGTGGAGGAGACCCTGGTGAGGTGGAGATATGCTCTAGAGAGAAGAAGAATGAAGGTCAGCAGGACTAAGACAGAATATATGTGTGTGAATGAGAGGGAGGATAGAGGAATGTTGAGGATGCAAGGAGTAGAGGTGGCGAAGGTGGATGAGTTTAAATACTTGGGGTCAATAGTTCAGAGTAATGGTGAGTGTTGAAGAGAGGTGAAGAAGAGAATACAGGCAGAATGGAGTGGGTGGAGAAGAGTGTCAGGAGTGATTTGTGACAGACAAGTACCAGTAAGAGTAAGAGTGAAAGGGAAGGTCTACAAGAGGGTAGTGAGACCAGCTATGTTATATGGGTTGGAGACAGTAGCATTGACAAAAAGGCAGGAATCAGAGCTTGAAGTGGCAGAGTTGAAGATGTTAAGATTTGCACTGGGTATGACGAGGATGGACTTGATTAGGAATAAGTATATTAGAGGGTCAGCCCACGTTGGAAGGTTTGGAGACAAAGCCAGAGAGGCAAGATTATGTTGATTTGGACATGTGTTGAGGAGGGATGCTGAGTATATTGGGAAAAAATGCTAAGGATGAAGCTACCAGGTAACATTAAAAGAGGAAGGCCTAAGATAAGATTTCTGGATGTGGTGAGAGAGGACATGAAGGTGGTTGGTGTGACAGAGCAAGATGCAGAGGACAGGAAGAAATGGAAACAGTTGATCCGCTGTGGCGACCCCTAACGGGAGCTGCCGAAAGAAGAAGAAGAAGTGCTCTGCTGGTGTGAATGGACACAGAATTTCCACTCACAGCTCTGCATGTCCCTCTGTGGCATAGTAATCATGGACCGACAAATGTGTAATTCTGTCTGCAAACTGCAGGTCTGCCACTCCAATCATCAAGATGCCTTTTCCGTAGATGGCATCTATAAAATTGGGTATGCATTTCTCTGAACACCTCTTACTACTGCTTCAGTATATCATGTCTTGAAAACATTTGTCTCTAACCTGAAACAATAAATGCATTAAAAAAGTTCTAAAGAAGACTTTCCGCTTTTACAAAGCGATCAAAATTTACTTACAGTATTACAATCTCACTTAAGTCATAACAATTCAGAATCAATATTAATTTCCCTCTCATAAAACATTCTTGAAATTTAACTACTAAAATTTCAAGGTCACAAAAAACAGGCTACTTTAATGAGGTTAATCCTGCCAATGTTAATTTGATAGTGTTACCATACAACTCAAACCCTAGATTTTATAAAACTATCAACAGAAAAACATGACACAATAACTACCCCCAAGCACAGTGCTGGCTACATTTGTATAAAATGACATGATTGAAGACTGCAAACTGATGGACATACAGGCCCAAGTGGGATTAGTTTCTGCCTCTGTTTCATATTTAGCATGCTGGGACAGCCTGGGGAGTAGCAAGATCAATCAAAATGGTGTCTGGTTCTTCATTGAGCTCCCAAAGGCTAATCCCTCCCGGAAAAAGACGATCACAGACCTCCCAACCGTTCCGAATTACTCGGTTTTTCCCGAGTTTTGGGGTCCAAATGAAGGGGTGCCACGATTCCCGAGTGGCACCCCTTCATTCATTTTCTTAGCTTTTCAAAATTTTCGCTGTCGGAGCTGGCGTCATCACGTGCAATGGCGTCAGCAGCAGGCTACCAGCCAGTCGGAATTGAGCTCAAGGAGCTCGCATCATCAGTTCCGGCTGGCTGGTTGTTCACATCGTCATTTCCGGCAGTTAATTTAACGGCGAGAAGGAATTATTGCAGCAGCATGGGGAACAGGAGTCCTGAGTCCACCAGTATCAATGGCAGCAGCGAGCCCATGGTGACGGACCGGACAGCAGCAACATGACATGAGGAAGGGATTAATGGCAGCACCGAGCCCAACAACATGAGGAAAGGAACAGAATGGCAGCCGGGCCGGGGAATGGAGAACTACTCATGGTAAGGTTACCAGCCATTTTTCCTTCTTGACAGCTTCAGAGCAGCCGAGCCGACTAATATATGTTATGCACAGTGATCAAACTGGTCGATTTCAAGCACTTGTTTCACCTTCTTTAAAGATCACTGCAGGTGAATCACAGGCAACTTACTGCTGCGCCCGTTTACTTGCTACTGTTGGACTTGGCCCATTTCAGTTATGTTGTGTGTATAAGTTTTGTATGCTATTGTAACTGCATTAATCTCTGTGGGCTGTTTCAGTTGACTTGAGCTGAATGCAGTTTTAGTTCAGTGCTTCAGTCAGTTTATTTGCTACCGTACTGTTAGACTTTGGCCGTTTCTGTTATGTTATGCATACACGTTTTATCTGCTGCAGCATGTTAATCTACTCTGAGCCGTTTCACAACAGTTTACTTGCTACTGTTGGACATGGGGGGCCATTTCAGTTATGGTACGAGTGCATGTTAATCTCTGTGGGGCATTTCAGCTGATATGAGCTGAATGCAGTTTATTTTATCTGTTGAACTTGTGTGCTGGGCTGGCCATTTCAGTTTAAGTGTGTGGATGATCAGGTTATTTTAATTGTGTACGATTGGTTAATTTTAAGTGTGTGACTGCACGATCTGGTTATTTTAAGTGTGTGACTGTGTATGATCGGGTTATTTACATGTCTATACGATCGGGTTATTTTAAGTGCATGTGTGTGTGTTTTGTCTAATTTTGAGACCATCTTTATGAACTGATTGTAATTATATTCTGAGCTCTGCCACAAAAAATAAAAACAAAGGTTTTCTTAAAGAGATGAGAGGCGCTCTGCCACAAAAAAAAAGGTTTGTCGGGTATTTTCTGTGCTGAAAGTGATGTTTCATACATAGGACAGTCGTGCTGAGTTTCCTCTTCCCTAGATTGGTAATTTTATTTGAAAGAACCTCTTTGGAATGTGTACCAGAGTTGCATATTTTCTGTACCTCCTTGTGTCTATTAATATACTAACCATGATGAATGCTGCAGACTTGGTACAGTTCTCATATCCTGTGGTTTTGAGCATTGTACTACATTATAAGTAATTTCAAATATTCATGAAACAAATGAAGTGAAAAAGGCTTTCCCCTAAGGAAAAAAAAATTGGTCCTTAAATCCCTTTTTTGCTCCCCTAGGTTATGAAAAAGATGTGGTGCACAGTGGGTAACAGCAGAATTAATGGAAATATAATGTTAGCATACTGCCGCTTTGCTAAGTGTAAAATTAGAATTGTCAGGGCCCCAGCTCAGTGAGAGGAAGCTAATCGGTCATAATAACCGACTGGTTTTCATATATTCATTGTGTTTGCCAGTAGTTCTGCATCAATACTGTGTAAAAACCTTTTGAGCTGTGAATTTGCCCTGCAGTTGACAGCAAATTCTCTTTTATTAGGACTGCTTACCAATAATCAGGGCAAGATTGTAAAACCTCCATCTCTGCCATTTTCTGTTCCATTTTCATTTTCACCTCCAGATCCATGGGGGAAATGTTTCATTTTGGTGTTTGTGCATACTTGAAACTACTGAGTGGATGGATCCCTGGGGGAAATGTTTCATTTTGGTGCTTGTGCATACTTGAAACTACTGAGTGGATGGATCCCTGGGGGAAATGTTTCATTTTGGTGCTTGTGCATACTTGAAACTACTGAGTGGATGGATCCCTAGGGGAAATGTTTCATTTTGGTGCTTGTGCATACTTGAAACTACTGAGTGGATGGATCCCTGGGGGAAATGTTTCATTTTGGTGCTTGTGCATACTTGCAAACATACTGCTGAAGGGATTAGTGGGGGTCTGGGGGAAATGTTTAATTTTGGTGCTTGTGCATACTTGCAAACATACTGCTGAAGGGATTAGTGGGGGTCTGGGGGAAATGTTTAATTTTGGTGCTTGTGCATATTTGAAACTACAGAAAGAAATTAAGCTTTTGACTTTTTGCTATGAGTCAGTTTCTCATAAAATTGTAGTTTTCAGGAAAATCAGTGGCAGATCTTTGAGGAATGAACTGCAGTCAGAAAATAATGGCAGGCAGCAGACGTTGCATTTGATTTTCAGACTTCATCCTTCAGAAAAGTCATGCTATGCTATGGAAAATGTGTTGTTCTGTCCACAGCACAGTCTGTTTGAAAGAACAGTATTTAAGTGTCACTGTATTTCTGAGCCTTTGCTTAGACCCCTGTATTATTTGTGGATTTGTCTAGATTTCTTGCTGCAACAGATTGAGAGGCAAAGCCATAATATCTGCAGTCAATAACTAACTTAATTCTGTGGAGCTGTATCTGTGCATTCTGACTTCTGTTGATTTTAATTTCAGTTTACCCATTACTGACATTTGATGCAAAGCCAGGTAATGGGGCATTGGAATGGCCGCAGAGGGACTCTGGTGTTATATTTTGGTTCTGTTCTTCAGTTTGCATTTGAAACTTGGTATCCCATAATTCTGCTGGAGTGGGTGGGGTTGTGTAATCATGTATGCAAATTTTATGTTAATCAGCGTACAGATTTGTACCTATTTTTCATGGGCCTTGTCCAGATTTCTGATGTTTCCAGGTTGAGAGGTATGAACGATCACTGTCCCAATTGTTCATATATAGCAAAATAGGACTGACTTAGTAAACAGGCACAAAGATTAGATTGCCAAGTTAATTAAGGCAAAAAAAAAAAAAAATGTGTGTGAGAGAGAACGTCTGCCTATCTCTGGCATACCTCCCAACCTCTTAGAACAAACAAATCTGGACAAAACCTAAAATGAAAGGGGAAAAATAGGTTCAGGTTTTAAATATTGCTCTTACAGACTTAGAAGGTTGCTAGAATAATAGGTTTTGCATTAGTATGCATTTTATGAAGGATTTGGAGTATTAAACTCAAATGTTTGTCATTGTTTAATGATTTCAATCCTCAGCTATTTGCCAGAAAAGTACAGATTTTAGGAGGAACACACCAAAAATATGAGGCAAAAATCTGGACAGTCGAGAGATACTCTGGTAACAAGCAAATATTGGAATGCATCTTTAACACATATGTGTACCAAAATAGTTATTTAGCTGAATTGCCAGCTTCTACACGTTATGAATATTCACACTGCCAAACAGCCAGAATGAATGATTATATGGGAGTGCTTAGCGACGTTGCCGTGATACAGGGTGTCAGGCGGGGTTGGGGCGGGGCTTGCTACTGCGCATAGGGACGGATTAAGGATCCTCAACAAACCAATGACCGAAACGTCATTCATGGGTGTAGACTGGATTTGCTAATCTACATTTTCCTAGAGTACGCTAAGAGTGAATTTCTCCAGTCTAGTACTTTTTTTTATAACTGTTGAATCATGTGTCCTTCCATTTAACAACTGGCGCCCAGAGAACAATTGGTTCTGTACTTCTCCCCTAATACCAAATATCCAAGTAGAGGGCGTATCCTGTAACTCTATCGCCCAACACGCGCATTCTTTACTTTATACAGTTGTCCCGGAAGTGACTGAACAGTAATTCTAGGAATTGAAAAACATCGTTGTAATAAGTAAAGGTCAATTTTTTAGTATTGGTAATGTAGTATAAAAATCGTACAGCGCAAAAGCAGGGCTGTAACTGTAACAACGCAGTCAAGTTTTGTAGATGTGAGTTCCATTATCTTGTTTAATAATTGTTCTACCCCGACTGCTGAAATTCTGCAGCCAGTATCCTTTAAAGTGAGCTTCAGTCATTCATTTACTATTATTGCATGCATAATAGTTTTAAGTAAAATATTAGTGAATTAGACCACCGCCTTAAATACTTAAGTTATCATATCTAACTCCCTTTCTTGTTTTCCTCTCCTGCAACTTAGAAAACAAATCCGTTATTAACCTCTGCTAGTGATCAAGACATTTTTTTCGGAAGCATAAGGACAATTCAAGGTCTGAGAAGTTCTGAGCAGTAATATTTCTCGGTGCTTTGCCATGTCACGATTACGACATTATTTTAAGGTAGCTGGCTGTTTCCAGAACTGTGTCACGAACTGGAGTAGGTTGAAAAATGTTCAGCATATTACAGAGAGATGGACTTCATGCAAATTCTTTCAAGTGTCAAGTGTGAGTAAAAATGCTAAAACGCTTGTTTGGTTCTGTTTAAAAGTGTTTACAGGAACTTGGTCAGTAAGTTGTTAATATTGTTTTTTAACTGTGTGGTTTTCTTATAGTGTTGGCTAATATGATGTTTATATGTTACCCAAGTACTTGCAGTTTGCACCTTTTTTTTCTTTTCTTATACAAAGTCAAGTATTATTTAGAATGAATGAGGAGGGTTAAGAACTTGGGGAAAGGTGAAATGCCCCAGTTCTTGCTGAGGTGATGGAAAGGGTAGTACAGGTGATCATAAAAACACTCATTTGTTAATCAGATAGGCCCACTGTGATACACGGGTCTATATTAGATGATCGAACTTTTAAAAGTTCGAAAATCTAATCGGCACCATATGATCGAACTTTTAAAAGTTAGAAAATCTAATAAAAAAAACGGTTATATAACAGTGTAGTGCCTCGCAGGATGCGCAGTAGCAAATCCCGCCCCTGACCGCCCATAACTGCAGTGATATATTCCGTCGGGGGGTGCAGGGGGGGCGTCCCCCTCTGCAGTAACATGCATAAGACTGTTTTACGTTGTTTGTTTACCGTCCTTGTTTACAGTCCGTTTCAACAACAAAACTTTTCAGCATGTCAACATGCCCTGCATCGGTATTGTAAAACAGAATATGGTCTCGGAGTTGGTATATATAAGTCGGGGGTGCAGGTCCCCCAATAACATGTATAAGACTGTTTTACGTTTTTTTGTTTACCGTCCTTGTTTACAGTAAATATTTATTTAAAAGATATGGGGCATACCGCTCATACAAAACAAAAGGTAAAGCAAATACCCACTTTAACACAATGTTGAGACGTCTCGGAGTTGGTATATTTAAGTAGAGGGCTGCAAACTGTTTTGCGTTGTTTCTGTACAGTAATTATTATACATTATTAGTAATTATCGGGGTGGGATTTGCTACTGCGCATCCTGCAAAATGTTTTCACTTTATTTTTCCTTTGATGTACAATGATTTAACTTCCCAAATTAAAATGTCTTTTTACTTCTGTGTTGCATGTTCTGTGTCAATCATGTATGCCACGCCCCAAGCTGCGCAGTACCGCCCGTGAGGCACTACACTGTTATATAACCAAAAAAACTACAGAAAAAACCTACCTGAACGTTTTAAGCAGGGGTGCAAGCTGTGCCCCCCACACCCCACCTCTTTAAATATACCAACTCCGAGATCGCACTACAGTGCAGAAAAGGGAAATCTTCCCCTTCCGCACTGTAAGGAAATCTCCATTGAAACGTTAAAACTTTTAAAAGTTCGATCATATGGTGTCGACCATATGACATTCGAACTTTTAAAAGTTGGAACATATGATATAGACCCTAGATACCCAGCCCTTTTAAGGTCTGTTTAAGTGATTTGCTTAAGGTTCTACAGTAAGGTAAACGGGTTGAGAGAATAAAGGCTTGTAGCATAGGAGCTACAGCTCACAGCCTTAACCCTCTGCACCAGCTGCTGCAGTCTGTAGAGAGCTAATTGTGTGTATTATGGCATCCATGGGCAGCATTCACCGATATTCTAATAATGATGTTTTCCACTTTATTTATTTATTATTTATTTATTTATTTTCAGTTTGATTACCGGGGAAGTCCACTGGGCCAGATTGTGCCCATTTTCAGTGGAGGCCCGGGGAGAAAAGCTCCATAAGCAACACGAATACAAAAAGGATACATAATGCAAAGGTAAAATACATAATAAATTCGTACAGTTAGGAACAGCAAATGCTTAAATTGTATATTATAAACACAATTGAAGACAATCAGAGCAATAAGTTTCAACTGTGTGAAAAATAAGCATCTGAGGTTACTTGATATTTACAATATTTAGATACTTGGAGTCAATAGAGAGAGCTTGCTTAATCTGAGGATGCTAGCTTAGGTTTGTTTTAGGAGAATAGAAAATAAAGTTGTAGGGAAGCATGTAACAAGGAGTATGGAGAGATCAAAGGGGAAATTTCTTAGAATTTATGTAGGGTGAAAGCAGGAACATTTAAGTTTAGTAGACAGGTATGTGAAAAGTTGGTCTTGAAGGATTCAGAGTTAGGTGTAGTCCTAAGTGAAGGAGGGAGAGAGTTCCATTTTTTGCCTAGAGAGAAAGAGAGAAGGAGTTGGCCTGCAGGACGTTTGGGTTTGTGGATAGAGATTCAATTTTGGTGTTCATATCTCAAAGATCTGATTGGGATGTATGGCGGAAGGATGTTTAAGGCTGGGCATTTCTCTGGATAGAATATTAGTTTGTGAGCGGTGGTTAGTTGGAGATATTCTAGGTGGTTAGAGAGTTCCAGCCAGTTCAGAGATTGTAGGGTAAGGCAGTGGTGAGTAGAGGTTTTGGGTTTAGTTGCGAATTTAGAGATCTTATTATAGCAAATTTCGAGTTTAGAGGTGTTGGAAGAAGACAGGTTAGTTAGAAGAGGGGCTTCATATAGTAAAGAAGGAAGGAGGTAGGTAGTTGCTATAATATGCCTGGAGGAGTTGGAGAGAAAGCGGTTATTCCTACAGAGCATACCTAGCTTTTGGTGTGTTTTCTTTATGTTTTGTTGTATGTGGATATCAAATTTAAGGTGTTCGTCTATGGTAATGCCAAGGAGTTTTGCAGAAAAGACCACTTCTATAGCAGTGTTGTTTTGGCTTAGGACTTTGAAAGCATTTTTGTCGAAAGAGAAAGCCCTGGAGGGAGGGAAAAGAAGTATTTTAGATTTATTAGAGTTGAGAGAGAGATGGTTGTGTGCATCCAGTTCTCAGTAGTGGAAAAAGCTATTTGGGTTTTAGTCAATAGTTCAGGAAGGTTAGAGGCGGCACAGACTAAGGTAGAGTCATCAGCATATTGGATAACTGTTGTGTCAGGGATGACAGTATGAAGGTTATTTATGAAGATGTTGAAAAGCATAGGTCCGAGGAGGGACTCCTGGGGAACACCGGTGGGTGTTGGCAAGAAGGAGGAGGTAGAGTTCTTCCATCTGACAGCTTGAGATCTGTCTGATAGGTAGCTGGAGAACCGGGATAGGGTGTCAGGGGAGAGATGAAGGTTGGAGAGATGAAAGAGAAGGTGCTTGTGGGAGATGGTGTCAAAAGCTTTTTAAAGATCTAGCAGTACTGTGGGTACTAATAATCCAGAATCCCAGGCTCGATTTACTGTTATAAAAATAGTAAGGCAGTAATGGTGCTGTGGCTAGGGCGGAAACCATGCTGGGTGGGTGTTATGAGGTGGTTCTGAGTTAAGAAAGGCATAAGTTGGTGGTGGACACATTTTTCTAGAATTTTTGATATTGGCGAGAGTAGGGCAGTTGGGCGGAAGTTGGAGATATTGGTGTTTTTGCCTCCTTTGTGAAGAGGTAGAATGAAGGTAGATTGCCAAAGTTTGGGTACATATGACTCTTAAAGATCTGTTAATTAGGATGCTTATAGGGAGAGCGATACCTTCAGCAGCAGATTTGAGGAAGGAGGAGGGTATGTTGTCGGGGGCATTTGAGCATGGCTTTAGTTTGGATATGAGTCTTTTTATGAAAGTAGTTGAGACAGATTTGAGCTGGAAATAAAGAGGACAGTTATGAGGGTTGTTAGGAGAAGAGGAAAGAGAGTTGGATGGATTATTGTCTGGAAAAGATTTGGTTAGATTAGCTATGGATTCAACAGAAGTGAGAGCTTAGTTCTGAGTCAGTTATGCTAGGGTCAGGGCAGGGATTATTCCTGGACCCTGGATGGAGTAGGTAATTAATAGATTTCCAGAATAGTTTTTGGTTCTTGTTATTGTTGGACTGAAGTTTATTATAGTAGTTTTTTTGTCCAAGGTGATTAGTTTTTTTTACTTGGTTGCGGAGTTGGGTGTATTGAAGCAAGGTAGAAGGCATCTTATTTTTCTGGTATAGCTTCCAGGATTTGTCCCTGTGATGCATGATTTGTTTTGTTTCTTTGGGTAGCCAAGGAGCAGAATTAGCCTTGACTCATTTGTTTCTTGGCAGTGCTTGGGAGTTGAGAGTTTTTAGGAAGATATAGTCAAAAGGTTCAACAGCATTGTCAAGGGAAAGAGTGTTTAGGATTTGCCAGTTAATATGTTTAAAAGTGTTTGAGAAATTTGTAGGGTTGAAGTTGCTGAGATTACGAGTGTGGATATAATGGTGGTGATATTGGGTGGAGTTAGCTGAGCGATGTATGAAAGCATGGAGATGGTCACTGAAGGTGTCTGGGATAGTGCCAGAGAGAGTTATTTTGTTTGGATGGGAGACTAGGATCCAGTCGATGATGGATCCTGGGGGGTGGTTTTTGTTAGGACGAGTGGTTGTGTGGATTACTTGGGTGAAGTTGTAGAGGTTAATGAACAGGGAGGGGGAGGAAAGTTAATTTTATTCCAATCAATATTAACATCGCCTAGAATGTAGGTTTTGAATTCTATTTCAGTTGAGGCCCAGTGAAGAATATTTTCAAGGGTAGAGATGTTGTCGCCTGGGGAGATATATAGGGAGATAATGCAGATATTTTTATGTTTATTTAGACTAGCTGTTAGTTTAGAATTTTCGAATTGTGGAGTTGGAATTTGTAGAGGGATTACTGAAAGAAGGTTGGAGTAGATTAGTGCAGAGCCTCCACCTTTTTTGTTTAAACGGTCACTTCTATGGATTTGGAAACCAGGAGGTAGGATTTCAGAGTCAGCAATATGGGGTTTTAGCCAGGTTTCAGAGATGGCTAAGATGTCAGGTTGGTTGTGGAAAATCCAAGCTTGTATTTGGTGTATTTTGTTATTAAGGCTCTGGGCATTGATAGTGAAGAACTTAAGGGTGTTAAGAGAGGAAGCAGAATAAGAAGAGGGAGGGGGAAGGGGAGTGTGCAATAGAAGCAGTACGGTATGGGGGGAAGGAGTTGTTATTTGTGAGGCAAGGGCCAGGGTTGGGATGGATATCTCCAGATAAGGCTAGGTTATTATAGGGAATAACTTTTAGCCTTTTGGGTTTGTTAAGTTGGAAGCTGTTTAGGGCTAGTAGTAGTTTAAGAGTGAAGGTATTTGTAGTAGTGGAGAAGAGTTTGGGATGGAATAGGTACAGTAAGTTAGGAGGAACAAGAGAGGGTGATATGATGTGGAAGTGGGTTGATAGAAATGGTTGCAGGTGAGTGCAAGGGATAGTTTGAGTAGAGGTAGGCATAGGGGTGTTTTGGAAGTGTAAGAAGTTGCAAAATAAAGAGGAATTAGTAGTACAAGAAGGGAGCACGGGACACGGATAGTATAAAGGAATAGGGAGGGCATGTTTACAGAAGGGAGGGATTGAAGAGAGAAATGTAGAGGAAGTAAGCAGGATAATAGAGGTGGAGAGCTAAAGGAAGTAGATGGGGTTGCGATTCTTTACAGGGGAGAGAAAGAGACTAAGTGTAGTGAAGTGTGAAGGTCAAGTAGAGTGGGAGGAGTAAGAGTGGGAGGGTTAAGAAGGAGAGGACTGTGATTAGTTAATTGGTATGGGTGGGAGGGGTAGGTCAGGAATAAATGTAGATGTGCTGGGGTGGGTGGAATTTGGGGGCAGGGTAGGGGAGCGGAGTGAGCCCTCAGGGCGAACGGAGCGGGAAGAGCCAAAGGAAGGAGAAATGGGAGGAAAACAATCAGTAGAGTGTGTGAGCCAGAAGGTAAGTTTGCACTGCTAAGAAGTTAAAAGACTGACAGTGAATTAGGGTTGTAGGTAGATATATAAAAGAAATAACAGTAGAAGAAGGTTGGAGGCTTTATGAGGGATAGAGATGGGTATATGTAGAGTGGTGAAGTGGATGGGTAATCCAGGGAGAATAGTGAGGGAGAGAGCAGTAGAAGAGTTGTCTATGAACTATGTGGGTAAGATAAGGTGAAGAGTGGGAAAGATAGTAGAGACAGCAGAACGGTAGAGGAGTGCCACCTAGTGGGCAGTCAGTTTGATACAACAGAGACTCCTATAGGAGAAATATCAGGTTAGGGGAAGGAAGGAATTATCATGAGACAGAGTAAGAGTAATATATAAGAGGAAGAGTAGGGTTATTGAATGGACAAGAAAAGGGAAAGTTTTGGCTGCTGGCTAAACTGGCAGGGAAGCGTACAGCGACCCACTAGAAAGTATGTATTACCTTTAAATATTGCAAAATGGTTAAAGCACTGCACATACTTTAACTGAAAATTCCTTGCAGGGAGCAGATGGGTTTTTAGTTTTAGAGTTTAAATGTCCTTGTATGTGGGTTCTTAGTATTCCGATAGGGTGCATTCAGGAGGTTAGAGCAGGATAGGCAGGAACACAAGCTGGAACATGCAAGGAGAGAAAAAGAGTAATGAAGCATACAGTACAAGAGTCAGGAGTTATAATCAGTTATAACAATACACAGTTAATTTTGCAAGTTGAAAATTGGATAAAGCAGCTCTGTAAAAATTAAGTTAAACACAATCAAATACCATAATGTTCAAAAACAAGGCACAGGATGAGTAAAATGTTATTAATATCAGGCACAGCACACAATTCAGCTAAGCGACAGAGTCTGATAACTATGTTATAATCCTAGAATGTATAAAATGCATTAGGCTTCAGGCAGATTAGTATTTTAAATTACAGCTAGTACTAGCAGCAGAGACTGATACTTAGTTGTACTCCTAATATGTATAAATACATCAGGTTTCAGGCAGAGTGGCATTTTATAATGCAACTAGCACATTTCCAGTTAATTTGATTAGCACAAGCCCCAAACGGCTGTTTTAAGACTCCGTGTGCAGAGCGCTGTGATAGTAGTGTGACTGCACAATATTTGGAGTCAGATAGAGAAGTTGAAGTTTTAATACAGATAACACAGTTTCAGTAAGCGGTTAAACAAGCCCACATAACATTTAGATTCAGTTAAGAAGTTGCAGTTTAAAAAAAAAAAAACAGCTAGCACACTTTCAGTTGAGCGACTAAACAAGCCCCACACAGCTGTTACAAGAACAGCGTGCTAAATAAAGTTTGAGCGTTAACAAGTACATTTCCATTAGGATTAGTCCAAAAAAGTTTCTGACTAACAAATAACTAGCACCGTTTCAATTAAACAACTTAAATAGCCCTAGCGGCTGAGTAAAAACATACATTACCTCAGGATACAGACAGGAAAAAATAAAAATGAAAAATAATGGCAATTTATATATTAACTAGTGCAACTACAGATAAAAGACAAAGAAAGGAAAACAAGCTCCTAACAGCTGAAATCAGAGACCGTGTGCAAAGCGCTACATTAAATAAGCATTTGCACCGAAGAGCAAAGTACACACAGTTCACTTTTAAAGATGACCATTGAAGGCAGGCACAAACATAATTTAATTTAAAACTTTAGTTAGGCGACTTAGACCTTCAGAGGATGTACATACTGTAGGAGAATGCGAACGCCGGAGCCAGGGATGCACAGCAGCCATGGGCAGGACTGTAGATTAAAGATGGTGCCTCCTTGGATGGTGTAGCTAAATAGAGTGAGGGAAGGAAGTTAGGCAGAAAGGGGAGGAGTGAGTTGGCTGAAAGAGGAGGGAGAGTAAACAGTGAGTGCCATCACAGACCGGAAGCTTTGAAATAAACTGCAGCAGGTGAGACGGTTCAGTTTAGTGACAGGCAGAGGAGTGGGGAAAGGTGGGGAGAGTAGAGTTGGAAAAATACAAGGTCTGGAACAGGAAATAGTTGGCAGGGAAGATGAGGGAGGGGGAGTGAGACCAAGTGTAGAATGGAAAGGATAAGAAATGTGAGACGAGAGCCAAAGGAAGGAGAAATGGGAGGAAAACAATCAGGAGAGTGTGTGAGCCAGAAGGTAAGTTTGCACTGCTAAGAAGTAAGTTAAAAGACTGACAGCGAATTAGGGTTGTAGGTAGATATATAAAAGAAATAACAGTAGAAGAAGGTCGGAGGCTTTATGGGGGATAGAGATGGGTATTTGTAGAGTGGAGAAGTGGATAAGTAATCCAGGGAGAATAGTGAGGGAGAGAGCAGTAGAAGAGTTGTCTATGAACTATGTGGGTAAGATAAGGTGAAGAGTGGGAAAGATAGTAGAGACAGCAGAATGGTAGAGGAGTGCCCCCTAGTGGGCAATCAGTTTGATACAACAGAGACCCCTATAGGGGAAATATCAGGTTAGGGGAAGGAAGGAATTATCATGAGAAGAGTAGGAGTAAAAATATAAGGGGGAGAGTAGGGTTATTGAATGGACAAGAAAAGGGAAAGTTTTGGCTGCTGGCTAACCTGGCAGGGAAGCGTACAGCAACCTACTAGAAAGTATGTATTACCTTTAAATATTGCAAAATGGTTAAAGCACTGCACATACTTTCACTGAAAACTCCTTGCAGGGAGCAGATGGGTTTTTAGTTTGAGTTTAAATGTACTTGTATGTGGGTTCTTGGTATGGACTTCCAATAGGGTGCATTCAGGAGGTTAGAGCAGGATAGGCAGGAACACAAGTGTAGGAGAATGTGAATGCCAGAGCCAGGGATGCACAGCAGCCAGGGGCAGGACTGTAGATTAAAGATCTTACCTTTATCAAAGTATGTCACACATATTGAGTATCCGTAATATTCATTATCAGTGGCCAATCACAAATTAAATCGACTCACAGATACTGCTTATTATATAATCTGAACTGGAATATTGCATATCATTTTAAATCAAATTCTGATAGGGAATGAGTAGGTGAATTTTACATGTCTGTGTGTAGCTTTACCTGCAGTGCAGTTTATTTACTTTTTATTAGACTTTGATCTGACTCTAGAGTTGCTAAGCCATTTTACATTTTTTATGCATGTTTTATTAAGGGTTGCCACCTTTTCAAATGGCCAAAGTGGGACATTTTCGGTACAAACAACAGATTTTACAGGCCAACACATACCCACGGTCAGTACAAAGGATAGAACTTAACTTTTTTGCCTAAATAAAAGCTTATTCTTGTAGCATTTTAGTTGCTTATTCTGTTTCTTATAACATTTAGGTATTTTAGATACAGAATAACTGTTTTATGCAACTATTACATAAAATGTAGGAAGTAATTAGGTCCTACAATCTCAGGACATTTGCTATTTTTAATATTTTTTGGAGTAATCACCTTAATTTGAGGGAATATGCCTAAAACAGCCCATTTGAAAAAGCAGACTTTTTTCCTTGACAGAAATTAGAACTCTATGCATGTGCAATATATGCATGGAATTCCTAGTCCAAAATAGGAATTTTAACTGTTTTTTTTATGAAAAGTAAAACATAAATAAGAAAGCATTTAAAAACATTTTTTTTTAATTTGGTGCTGCAGCCCAGTACCAAGAAATTGCCATGCTATGTCTATTGCATTTTTACATGCTGTGTTGCCCATGTTGTGACTAGGATTCACAAAATTAATTCAATTACCTGAATAAAAATGTAAATAAATAAAAAGTGAGTGTGTTCTGTCCTCCTTTAGATCAAAGCATGGAGTTGATACTGCTTTGATGAGTATTATCAGATGCTGCATTCATCAGGCTGGATGAGAGAGAGGGGATTTATAATGGTAGCCAGGACACTTTTTCTTTATGCTACCAAACACTGTACAAGTTGATTTTCACATCTAGGTGGGAAGTTGAGATGGGATAAGAAAGGATGGTGTGGATGCAGGATGGAACACTAGCCCTAACATGTGCTTTCAGCATGATCACACCAAATTTTAGGATGGGTGAAGTCTGTGGGTCTAGCTGACTGTCTGGGGCATCTGTCCATACATGGAGGGGTAACTTTCCTTTTTGGAAAATGTATATAGTTGTGTATGTTTGCTTTGAATTAAAAGAGGTGGAGGGCTAAATGAAAATGTACATAATTACTTATTTTTGGTTGTTTTTATGGAAATAGAAGTGTGAAAAAAATGTGACATGGGTTCAGATACAAGAAGCTGCAAATGCATATGACAGCCTCAAAACATTAATGTGTGCATCT
This sequence comes from Protopterus annectens, assembly GCF_019279795.1. Taxonomy (NCBI): domain Eukaryota; kingdom Metazoa; phylum Chordata; order Ceratodontiformes; family Protopteridae; genus Protopterus; species Protopterus annectens. The sequence goes on from NC_056741.1 coordinate 412,537,284, forward strand.
GAGTTGCAAGTTGAAAACATATATTGGAAAAACTATCATATAGTATATGTGAAAGTAATTGCACTTTATTAGAATGACTGCCTTATCAATCATGTCATGGAACTTGAATGGCATTGTAAGTATGGAAAAGAAACAGAGTATTGAATTATTTAAAAAAATGTTGGGTACAAATATTAGTTACAAGGAGACACAGTAAGAAATGAGTATGGGAATTTGGCAAAGAAAATATTTAAAAATGGTTATTCAGCGGAGTATCAGGGACAAAGGAAAAGGAAGGTAATACTGATTGTGAGTGAGGTTCTAGTAGTCATAGAGACAAAAAAGACAGCAATGGTATATTTGAGGTAATAAGGGGTTATTAGCAGAGAAGGAGGCTTACATTAGCATGTATTTATATTCCACCTAAAATTGATATTAAGGAGTATATGGTAATTATGGGACAGGCAATTAACTTCCAGTAAGGAATATTGTTCATGCCTGTAATAGTGAAGATGTATCAGAGGGACATAGAAGGGAAAATATAACAAAAGGCTATATTTTTGAAGAAATATAAAAATATTTAGAATGGAAGATGTGAAATTACTAACAGGACTCCATACATAATTTAGATATTATTCTACAAGGTACAATAACTGGAATAGACCGGAGAGAAATTATATTTCACAGCAGCTTGTGTAGTTCATTGAACATATTAAAACATATAAACTACAAAAGTGCCATAGAAGGATACAAGGCAAATTGCAACAAAAACACCTTAAAAATGAAAACTGCTGCACACCAAAATAACGTTAAGCACTTTCGGTCTTTAATACTAGAACTTCTTCAGTCCAAGAAACCCATTTTCACTCAGGTTTAAATAACTTAAAATGATCACATGACTCTACTAAAATAACATCACTTCCTCAAAATGACATGACCTATAAAATTAACCAGCAACCCTATGGAGTTACTAGAGATATTCTGGAAAATCTATATAGAACAGAGACTAGTAAAAACACAAAAGGAAATATTTATGGAAAACTTAAATATGCCAAAGTTAGAGGAAAATGAGACTCAAATTAATAGCCATGACAGGAGAGCATGAGCTAAAGATGGTGATGTACAATCAGTTAACAGGGAAGTCTCCAGGATCAGATGGTATTCCTGTTAAAGTTTGGAAGTTAGGAGGGAAAAAGTGATAATCTGCATTTTTTTGTTTAACAATATTTTAAAGGAGGGATAGTGCTACCATCTTGGAAGAAAGCTGCTGTGGCTAGACTACTCAAGAAGGCAAAGACCTGTAAATCCAACATCATATAAGCCAATTTCAATTTCGAAGTATAATTATAAAAGTGTTTGTACAAAGAGAATGGTTAAGGTGCTGCCAAGACTATCGGATATAGATCAAGGTGGGAGGGTTCCTTCCTGACAAGCTGTGTTTGAACAGAGGAAACAGACAGTGGAGTCCTAATTCTCCTTTGTTATTTGCCTTATAGTTGGAGCCATTGGCAAAGAGCAATTAACCTTATTTGCTGATGATATTATTTTGTGCTTGATAAATCCAGAAAAGGATATTTTAGTTTTGTGGAACATTATGAGATGGTTTCAATTTATTTTTCCAAGATAGAAGATAAATGTAGCAGTGAATTATGTTCTCACTCATGAATTGGTTCAGCAATACCCATATTTATGGGAACATGATAAGATGAAGTATTTAGGTGATTGTATTAAAAAGGATTGTATTATGGCAGCTAAGGATATGCGGGAAGAGACTAAAAGGATAATATAAACGCTGAGAAGTTAGACGCTCTTGACAGTTGATACAGATAGCAAGTTATAGGAAGTGAAAATGTTTCTAGTCCCTTTAATATTGTGTGCAGGTCAAGCATATTTTTACCAACAAGAGGAGAAACTGTGACCTTAATTAATAAAGAAATTTGTTTGGGAGGGAATGAGGTCAAAATTTAAGTGGGATAAGTTGTTTCTGTATGCAGAACAAGGTGGTTTAGGATTACCAGATTTGCATGGATAATTTTAAGCTAGTTGGTTAAGGGTCTTTTACATAACACAAATGACTACAAATCAAATTGGAAAGAAATAGTGTTGAAACAGGAGTGAGATGATGATATAAGGAGAGAGTAGGATTTTGGATGTAGGCCATTAAGGCAAATAGTAACAACTATGTAGAATTTTATATTTGCAGAGTAGCAGAATTTTTTTGAAAAATAAGCCAACACTGGAAAGGGAAAAAGATATTTTACCAGTAGGGATGAGTTCAAGACTAGAGTAAAAATTAGGCACAAGAGAGCTGGAATGTATAGGAGAAAATTAGCAAAGGAGTCAAGGTATTGGGAACAAATAACTAGTGAGGGAAAAGTCAGAATGGGATGAGGTTAAACAGAAGTTTGGACTGCAGGCTAGAGACTGCTTTCCCTACCAAGGATTGATAACGGAGTATAGGCATAGAGAAAGGAATGGGGCAGAGTTAAATGAAAGACCAGCTCTGTTTGAATTTATAGTTGAGTCTAGAACAGAAGCTGTGATTAAAATAGGGATAATTAATAGGTCATTTGAAATACTGCATGATGCTGTAAGAATCAATCAGAAAAGGTGAGAAAAGATTAGTGAATAAGAATGGAAAACAATATAGAAAGAAACAATGGAAGTTTGTTTGTATGGCTCCCAAGTATGCAACAAAATATAGAAGATATGGGATTTTTATATGGAAGTTTTAGCATAAATATTTTTATACTCCAAGCTGACTTCAGATAATTTTTTCCACAGGAAGACTGCAATTGTTGGAGGTGTGATGAGAAAGAGATTGGTATTTGGGAACATGTGTTTTGGGAATGTTGGGGGAGCAAATTATTTTCACTAAGAAAATAATTCTTTTGAGTCAGGTTATAGAAACTGAATTGCCTAGACATAGTAAGGTCCTACTAAGTTTAATGCTGTTGGCTGCCAAAAGCAATTAATAGAAAATGGAAACCAAAAACTAACGCAACTGTAACATAATTATTGACTGTTACGAAGCAGATAAAATTACAGGAGGTAGGATCTATAGAACTGTGAAGGAGAAACCACATAGAAATAAATGAAGTTTCTGGGAACAATATGTGCAGGAAATGTTCAGGAGTAGGGGTGATATTTCAACGAAGACCGGCGCAAGCAGGCTGTGTAATGTTAAACTAAATAATTGTTTATTGAATAATATATGTATATTGTATTAAAAGTTATTAATAAAGATTAACAAAAAAGAGAGAGAAAGCAAGAAGGTTCATGGTTGCCACTTTTTTTGGATTTCTTCAAGGTAATTGACACTGTCTCTCTGGCACTATTTGCCACTTCTTTTCTTCTGCGTTAGTAGACATTGGAATTCTGTCTATTGTAGTCATTTGATTCCAGGGATATTGGAAAACAAGCATGCAAAAGATTAGCTGAAGACTGAGCTTTCAAATCCAAAAGTGGATACTTTGTGGAAATGTTGGAGAGGTCGCTTCTTAGGCCACTGCATTTTTCACTTTTGTCAGTATAAATTAATATGGAACCGTGACTCATCTGACCTATCTGTTGTGTGGGTGATGCACTCATTTTTGTTCCTTATCCAGCAGGGACTTCATTCATCTTTGCTGCAAAGAGTTTTTTTCATGTTAGAACAGATTAGGCTTCTACTGAGTCCAGGAAAGGCAAAAGTCTTAAATAACACAAATCTGTCTGACACAGCCAAACTTCTCAGAACCATTTCCTGTCTAAGCAGTGAAATATTAGAAATTTCATTTGAATCAGTAATGCCAGTGCTTGGAGAGATGTTCAAATAGTAGTTGTTTGAAACTGGTAGATTCAGGTGTGCTTTGGAGGGTGTGGGGTAGAGAGTTCATAATTTGGCTATTTGATTTGAGAAAAGAATAATTTCCTTACTTACAGTCATGTGCTGATGCAATATTTCTGATATAGTGCTCTATAGGCATCTTTTTTAAATTTGCCAACTCATTACACTCTCAAAACATGTTCTCAGTTACTTCTTTCTTCATCACACCTCCAACATTTGCTATCTGCTTGAGGAAAAATTCTTTGAAGTCTTCTTGGGATATAAAAATACCTATGCAAACACTTCAAGCAAAGATGCTAAACCTTCTGGATGTGGTTGCATACACGGGTCCCATACATATGTCTTCCCATCATTTTGTTGCAAATTGCTTTCCAGTCTCTCTTCCCAATCTTTTCTAACCTCCTCTGATTCTTATAGTTACCATTCAATATTTTATACGCCCTACTAATTATCCCTTATTAACAGCTACATCTATTCTAGATTCAACTAAAAACTCTACCATAACAGGTCTTTCACTTAAAATTCCCGTATCCCTTTCTGTTTGCCAAGCCCTGGTAGGGAAGGCAGTCTCTAGACTGCAATCCAGATGCCTTCTTAGCCTCGTCCCACTCTATAGATTTCCGTCTTGAGTTATTTGCCCCCAGTATCTTGGTTGCTTTGCCATGTTTCCCCAGGAAATTCCATTCCCCTCTTGCCTGTTTCAGTACCCTTACTTGCATTCATCCCTACTGGCAAAATCTCCTTTATCCATTCTTGTATTGCCTTAGTTCTTAGAATACTTTCTGCTACTTTGTCAATATAATATTCTGTATGGTTTTTATTATTCTCTTTAAGGATCTGCATCCAAAATCCCACTCTTTCTTGAACCCCCCCTTGCTTCATCATCACCCATTTCCACTTTGAATGATACCCTTCTGCTTGTGTTATGTATATGAGCCTTAACTGTGTATATCCCTTGCAATCAGGTAAACCTAACCCACCTTCTTCTATTGGAAGGATCAACATATCCCACTTAACTCCTGCCCTCTTTAAATTCTTTTTATTTTTTATTAATTTTTGCCCACAACTTCTCCTTATATTTATTAAAGTATGCCTGGCCCATATACAAGACTAAAGGGACTAGCACTCTTGTGTGGGGTCATTTACTGCACTGTTATAACTTGATATTACTTGTGAACCTCTGCTATCTCTGTAAAAAACAAAAACAAAAAAAAATCTTGCTTTTTTCCCACTTTTCTGAGAGTTAAAAAAGTTCAGTTACAGGCTTGCTGTTCCTGAACTGTTTGAAAGTTTCTGTGAGGCCATTTTTGCTTGGGCTGAAGGAGGGTCTCTGTGTTTTATCAGTGGCAGTGACTAACATTGAGCAGCTTCCGAGAGGTGGTTACTGACTTGAAACTGTAGTTTTATTGGCCACTAGGGTCATTTCCATAACTCCTTCATCTTCCTCTTAAAACCTAGTTGCTTTGAGCGCCTTTTCAGGCTTGTTGGCTGTTGGTGAAGCACCTCCAAGAGGAAAACGCTGAGAGAAGAAGGAGCCACTTTGAGATTTTAAGTATTTTTTCTCTGTTTATTTGCTAAGTTTTTCTGCATAGCTGCCTAGCTTGAGCATTTTCTGGCTTGTTAAACTTGATTTCTGTATTAGTAGCTGTATTTAGAGCACAACCAAAAGCTGTTTGCTGAATTTCCTGTTTGCACTTAATTTTAAATCGTTTTTCTTAAAACTTGCATATTTTCTGTCCTGACCTAGCACTCTTGTGTGGGGTCATTTACTGCACTGTTATAACTTGATATTACTTGTGAACCTCTGCTATCTCTGTAAAACAAAAACAAAAAATCTTGCTTTTTTCCCACTTTTCTGAGAGTTAAAAGTTCAGTTACAGGCTTGCTGTTCCTGAACTGTTTGAAAGTTTCTGTGAGGCCATTTTGCTTGGGCTGAAGGAGGGTCTCTGTGTTTATCAGTGGCAGTGACTAACATTGAGCAGCTTCCCTGCCCCGGAGAGGTGGTTACTGACTTGAAACTGTAGTTTTATTGGCCACTAGGGGTCATTTCCATAACTCCTTCATCTTCCTCTCTTAAAACCTAGTTGCGGTTTGAGCTTTTCAGGCTTGTTGGCTGTTGGTGAAGCACCTCCAAGAGGAAAAACGCTGAGAGAAGAAGGGAGCCACTTTTGAGATTTTAAGTATTTTTCTCTGTTTATTTGCTAAGTTTTTCTGCATAGCTGCCTAGCTTGAGCATTTTCTGATTGTTAAACTTGATTTCTGTATTAGTAGCTGTATTTAGAGCACAACCAAAAGCTGTTTGCTGAATTTCCTGTTTGCACTTAATTTTAAATCTTTTTTTCTTAAAACTTGCATATTTTCTGTCCTTGACCTAGCACTCTTGTGTGGGGTCATTTACTGCACTGTTATAACTTGATATTACTTGTGAACCTCTGCTATCTCTGTAAAAACAAAACAAAAAAAATCTTGCTTTTTCCCACTTTTCTGAGAGTTAAAAAAGTTCAGTTACAGGCTTGCTGTTCCTGAACTGTTTGAAAGTTTCTGTGAGGCCATTTTTGCTTGGGCTGAAGGAGGGTCTCTGTGTTTATCAGTGGCAGTGACTAACATTGAGCAGCTTCCCTGCCCCCCGGAGAGGTGGTTACTGACTTCAAACTGTAGTTTTATTGGCCACTAGGGGTCATTTCCATAACTCCTTCATCTTCCTCTCTTAAAACCTAGTTGCCTCGTGGTTTGAGCGTCTTTTCAGCCTTGATACGGCACTCTTGTCATAGATAGTACCCCAAAAAGGCAACCCCCCATTTCTCGGTCACCCACGTCCCCCGGAATCTTTTTTAAAGTTTTTTGTCTATTCCTTCTAGCATGTCGAGGGATCAGTTGCTAGTGTCCTCTCCTGCTCAGCTGGTGAAAATATTGAGGCAATGTTACAATTGCCTCATGTACACAGACAACCCTCTCCTCCTCCCACAAAACACAAATACATGCGAGAGATGCAACTATACGGCCAAACTGGAGGCTGAGCTCTCTCAACATAGGACTGGCAAGACCAGTCAGGAGGAGAAGGTTACCACACACACTATAGACCCAGTCTCACATATTACCATTACAACCTCAAATCATACACATAAACACACAAAGACATACTGAGGCTCTGATCAAAATCTACCAAAACAGCAGAGGCCACCAAAGCAGACACCCAAACAACCACCACCTCAGAACACAACACCTGCAACACATAGACCTCACAGTCAGAGTGTCAAACAGTCACAGCCCTTAAGGCCAAACACAATGCCAGACACACTAGTCATTGGTGACTCCATAGTCAGACACACCAGACTGAGTAAGGAGAAGGTCACAGTAAGCTGCCTGTAGAATCCGCCACATAACGCAAGCACTCAGGTCTCTCAACAGCAGGTACAAATATGATTCAGTCATTGTCCACGCTGGTGTAAACGACCTGAGCTCCTTGGACTACATGAAAAGAGACATTGAGGAGCTCTCTGATTATGTAGCCCAGACAGGTATGACCCTAACCTTGAGCAGTATCCTACCTTCACCAAGAATGATGCCACAATACAGAGATAAGATGATCAGCTTTAACAATTGGCTTAAACACTGGTGTCATTCAAAGGGGATCCAGTGTCTGTCTGCCTGGGATGACATGCTGGAAAGGGACGGCTTGCACCTGTCACCCTGGGATTCCGGATATTGGCAAAGGCTCTTGCCACCCCATAGTGCCTTTTTAGGCAAGGCTCAAATTCTAAACCTACCACCCTAGAACACAAAAAAGGAAAAACTAAGGGTAATGCTGCTCAATGCCAGAAGTCTAAATCTCAAAATGCAGGCCCTTCTCAGTATGGAGAACATCGATGTCTGTGCTGTGACAGAAACCTGGTTCAAGGCTCCTGAGAGCACCCCAGCTATCAGGTTTTACCTCATATCATGCTCCGTCCCAAAATCTGGACAATACCAAGAAAGGAGGGGGGGGTATCCATATTCATCAAGGACACCCACACCTCAAGACTGGTGGCAACGCACGATGCATCGGAGACCATCCAGGTGCAATTAACCATAGGCAAGACTGCTCTGCAAATTGTAGCATGTTACAGGTCACAAACTCAGGAACCTCACATGGCCTTCCTGAAAACACTAGAGGGGATAAATGTATCACCAAACACCATCATACTAGGTGACTTCAATTACCCTAATATAGACTGGGAACACTACTCAAGCCCAAACACCCTAGCCCAAAAGTTCCTGGAATTCATAAACTCAAATGCCATGGAACAACTAGTCACCATCCCCACAAGAGGAGATAACATACTTGATCTCATCATCACGAACATGGGAGCACAATGTTCAACACCGAGGTGTACCCCTCACTGGTGAGATCAGACCACAAACTAATCTCGCTGGAGGTCCTCATCCCACCCCCACCTGAAATAAAAAGACCACAGTAAAGAACTTCTCAAAGCGACTTCACACTTCTAAAGACTAGTGTGGTCTCCTTTAAGGCCCCAGTACTCAAGCCGCTGAATCACTTACAAATGCCTTCTACCAGCACCTGCAGGACTGCATGGATAAGGCAATCCCAAGCAAAACAAAGACTCTTTGTACCAAAGGCAAGCGCCCACTCTGGTGGACCCCAGCCATAAACAAACTCTACAACAAAAGGAGGAAGCTACTACAAGATAGAGCAAAATCCTTAAAAGGTAAGACACCCTCGATCACTATAAGTAAAAAACTAAGAGCTCTCATAAAATCATCCAAAGCAGCACTTGAGAGTAAAATAGCTAAAGACTCAAAAGACAATCATAAGGCCTAGAAACCTGGGAGGAAACTCCCAGATATGCTCAGAGCTAGTTCAAAATGATGTGAAGATTACTGATCCTACAGACATTGCCAACATACTGGCTGACAGGTTCAGTGCAAACTTCTCCCCCAAAAGGAGAGATATCTATACCAAACGATTGCAGCCCCCAAACATCTCCAGCCCTCAAGTGAGAACTTCCCCATCCAGAGCATAAAACACAGCATCCATGGGTCCTGATGGTGTCCCCGGCTGTGTGCTCCATGAACTCAATGAGGAATTAAACCCACAGCTAGGACAGCTGTTTAATCAAAGTCTTACCTCTGGATACGTGGCGCACTGCAACTGTGGTACCACTTCACAAAATTACCGCCCATTAGCTTGACAAGCCTTATCTGCAAAGCCATGGAGAGGATCATAATGGACCTCATAAATAAAGACATAGGGAATTTGCAGACTTTGGATCCAACCCAGTTTGGCTTTGTCAAAGGCAGATCATGCCTTTAAACTTGGTTGACTTTTTCAAACAGTCACCAAAGCCATTGATGGGGGAAAGGCAGTGCATACAGCCTACCTCGATCTGGCTAAGGCCTTCGATACAATACCCCATGCGGGTATCATTGAAAAACTCATCAGCTTAAATGTGAACCCATACATCACAAGATGGGTTGCAAACTGGCTGAGTGACAGAACCCACAGGGTCAGAGCTGCTGGCGCCATGTCAGACTCAAAGCCTGTCACAAGTGGTGTCCCACAGGGCTCAGTCCTGGGCCCACTGTTGTTTGGCATCTACTTTTCCCAAGTACAAGCAAACAGAGGAGGGTTATGGCTGACAAAGTTTGCAGATGACTGCAAACTATAGTAGAAAACACATCTGACACAGATATCCTTCAGAAGGGTCTCACAGAAACGGATAACTGGTGCCAGAGCCACGGCCTAAAGTTAAATGCCAAAATGCATAGTCATAAAAAACAAGGTTACCCCTAGCTACCAAATAGGTGGCAATCCACTGAGCACAGAAGAAGTTATCAGGGACCTGGGGACCCAGGTTGATAGTAGTCTGTCATTCGACACCCATGTAGCTAAAGTAGTTAGGAAGACCTTCTACATTGCCCACCTTATCATGAAGGGATTCTCATCTAGATCAAGGGAGGTCATAGTCTCCCTTTACTCATCACTCATCAGACCAATGATTGAGTACAATGCCCCATTCGAATGTATCTGACCCGACACTTGCAGCAGCTGGAGAGGCCACAAAAGTTCCTCACCAAAAGGATAAAGGGTCTCAAAATCTGTCCTATGCTACCCGACTGAAAGAACTCCAGCTCTATTCAGTCACCACTTGCTCAGAGGTGACCTTTGCCTAACATACAAGGCCATGTCAAACCCAGATTTGATTAATATGCTTCACCTCAAAAATCTAGATCCATCAGAGCCACAAGGGCGGAGACTTAAACCTTGACACGGCTATTAATAGGACGTGCTGGAGGGATAGATTCATCACCCAAAGACTCTATGCTGTGGAACAAAATCCCGGTACATGTGAGGCAGAGCACCTCGCTGGCCTTGTTCAAGAGAAATCTTGACCAATGGATGGGAGATCGCAGATATACCCCAGGGATTACCTCAGTGTCACTGCTCGACAGAGGCACAGCAAAATAATGGGTATAGTTCCCCATACTAAAGAAGCCACAAAACGATGGGCTAGGCTTGTAAATGCCCTCGGGCAGATAGCCTAGTATGAACCTATGAACCTATGAACCTATAAAACAATTTGCTTGTATTTTACTATCCATATCCATAAGTAAGAGTTTCCAGTTAATTTTCTTATTATCTTTTGTTTAGTATCATTAGCTGCCATAACAGTAGCCCTTTTAATACAGTGTTAAATAGTTCACCTTATGTCCCCATAAGTGTGTGTGAACCAATTTGTGTGTGGATACATAATTTACAGCTGTAGCCTTTGTTTTATCTTGATTAATTTTATATCTTGAAAAGACACAAAACTGTCTCAAAATGTTCCACAACACTGAGATGTCCTTTTCTGAATTTATTAGATACAAAATCGTATCATTTGCAGATAAAGCCAACTTTTATTGATTAACATACCAATTATGTCCTTGAATTTCTGAGTCCCGTATTCTTTTGCAAATGGCCCTAAATATAAAGCAAATAACGAGAGGAGGACACCCTGTCTGGTTCTTCTATTCAAACACTGCTTATTTAAGAGGAACCCCCCCCAACACACACTTTAATTCTTGCCTCTGTCTTACTCATAAAATCCCAACTTACTGTGTCAAATGCTTTCTCTGCATCAAGGCCCACTAACAAGAGAGGTATTTTCTTACATTCTGCTTCCATCTGAATCATCATTGATCTATTAATGTTGTTAAATGTTTGCCTTTCCTCCACAAAACAAAACTGATCCATATCTATCAATTTTGTCAATACCTTTGCCATTTTTTAGCTAGTATAGACAAAAACATGTTATAATCATGGTATAAAATTGAAATGAGTCCATATGAAGCTGTGTCTGAAGGGCCATTGCCATCTTTAGTTAACATAGCCACCACAGCTTTCTTCAAAGATGTTGGTGCTTCCCCTCCTTTTAAAATACTATTAAATAAAATCTTCCAGATCTTTATCAATTTCTTCCTTCCTGATTTCCAAACTTCCACAGGAATGCCACCAGTTTCTGGAGGATTTCGTAAAGATTGATTGATTATACACCACTGTTTTGATCTCATCACCTCCTGTCTTAACTGTTAGTTGTTGTTGAGCTTTGCTAATGGCTAACTTTGGCATAATTAAGTCTCCCATAAATATTTCCATTTGTACTATTTCTTGATTTCCACATTTCCCTGCTTTATACAAATTTTCATAAAATTTCCAGAGTATCTCAAAAAATGCTACATGATCTCTGGTTATTTTTCTTGTTACAAGTTCCCTAAGTTTGGCGACAACTCTTTCAGTGTTCTGTTTTGCCTAAGTCGTTGTGCTAAACGTTTTTGTGCTCTGGAGTTATCAAAAATAGTTGCTTAACTGCAGTCTTTCTAAACTCATGTATATTGTCCAGATACTGTCTTATTTTCTCTTTAGTGCTTTGCATTTGCTCCTCCTCCCCTCTTCTGGTGGATTGCCCTTATTCTGCCACATTTTAACCTTTGTCGGCCCCTGAAAGTAATTTCCATTACTTCTTAACCATATGCCTTTCTTTTTTATTTTGACCCTATCTTTAAACTCAGTTTTCATTTTATCCCAGTCAATAACTATAACTTCTGAAGATATTTTTATCTCCACCAGTAACGCTTAAATAATTTCTACCACCTATTCCTTAAATTCCTCTCTTTTTAAAAGGTAGGTGAGAAAGTGCCAGTATCTTTTTTTTAATTCATTTCCCTACATTTTTATCTTAGTTGTTATTGGTGCATGATGAAAAATAGTTATTAGATGCATGTCAAAGCTTTCAATTAAATAAACATGTTCCTGTGAAATATAATTTCAGTCTAGTCTAACCCAGTTATTGTACCTTGGGAAATATTATGTAAATTCTGTCCGGTTTCATACTACTGAACTCACATCTTCCATACCAAATATTTTCATAAATTTCTTCAGAAATCTATTCTCTTTTGTTGTCCCTACTATGTTCATCTTCTACATCCTCACTATTGCAAATACAATTTCATTCCCTACCTATAAATGATATTCTCTGCTGAAAGCTGATTATTTCTCCCAAGCATTTCTTAAGTTACATAAATAAATACATACATACCATTGTAATCCTCTCCATTGCCAATAGCCCCTTACTACCACTAAGGTACCATTTTTGCCTTTTTCCCTTCATCTGTCACTATTGGAGCCCTTCTATCAATTAGTATAATTACTCCCCCTTTTCCTCTGTCCCTGATATTCTACTGAATTTCCATTCTGAAATCCTGTCTTTGTCAAATTCACATGCTCATTTCTTTCCAAATGTTTCCTGTACCATCAATATTTGCACTCCACATTTCTTAATAGAATTCAGTACTCTTTCTTTTTTATCTGTACCTGTTAGGCCATTCACTTTCCAGGATAATATGGGCAGCATTGCCATCATGATAAAAAGCTACTGCTCCCACACATTTTACATGACAATTTATTGAATGTGTATTTCCAGCTTTTGTGTTGCATGCATATACTAATGTTTAGCAGGATGTTCTTTTGCACAGTTTCTTCTCAACTCTATTTGATCCTATGTCACATTTTTCAAGACCTTTTATTTTAATGAAAATCTTCAAAAAATTAATACAAAAAACCCATACCCTATTAACTTGGAACAAACACAGAAAACTGTGCACATCTTCAAAACATGATGTTTAATCCTCTGGAAGGGAACACATGCCCCAAATTGGAAGCTGCACCTACATGTGTTATCTAACCTAAAGTGCATGCTGCAGCCTGGGCTCCCACTTACACTGCTTGCTGTCTCTTCCCCTCCCAGATATGAAAAACAGCTTGCATGTTTTCAGAAAACATTAACATTTAGCCACAAGAAAAAGTGCACTAGCTATCTTTAATAAAACTAAATTGTAAACTGTTCTATTAACTGCATTAAAGTATTACGGCTGCTAGGGAGGTTATCTCTTATTCACTTCCCATAATTTCAAACGTATTTTTTCACTGAACTGCTTGCCGTTGTACCTTTAAATTTAGCATTTTCCTTATTAAAAATACTCAGAATTTTCAAGATTAACTTCTTGCACCTGCAAACAGCTTGTCTCTATGGAAATGTACTCAGCAATGAGTCTTTGTAAATTTCACTCAAAAAAGTATGCACAGCTGCAGGGATTTCAACCCCACTGAGCATTTGTAAGTGGAAAGCAAACAAACTAATATCTTTGCAGTTGTAAGAAGCTTACCATTTTCAGGGCTTTCATCATTTATGCTTATTTTTAAAGCCTACATGCTAACAAAAACACCTGTTTATAGCTGAAGTCAAAGGTAGTAATCTAGACATTCATCCTTGTAAAATAAAAACAAAGAAAATATTCTAATTTTACATGCAATATAATCAGAGCACATTTACACTCCACCCCACCCCAGCAGCCCAAGATCACAGCATGCGAACATTAAACATGCTTTTGTCAAGCCTTTAACCTTTCTGTTTGCTGACTCACTTTCTGTTGGATAAACTTTTTTTTTATTTCCTCCTTAGTCTCTTCTGTATAAAAAAAAAAAAAAAAAAAAACGGAAAAATACAGATTCTCCAGGGAAGAAAAAACCTTTGAAGATGGCTGGATACAGCAGCTTGAATCTCATACCTGCTTCTCAACATTCCATGATCGCAGGGATAAATTTGCTTCTGTTCTGCCTGGTGTACAGTGAATAATAATTTTCTACAATCTGCTGTTTCCAATTTTTAATACATTGCCCTTCTGCAACAGTTTTGTCTGAATTGGCTGTTTCTGCTGGTATGATTGCATCTTTACTAATATAGGCTTTGGCTGGTTTGTCATGGCTAGGTTTGGAGTATACACTCAATGCACCCTTTCAATTAACAAATTCTGCTATGGAACACCAGTCCAGTTGCTTATCTGTGCTTTCATAACTTCAATACAGTCCTTACCTTCCAGTTTCTCTCATACTGCAGAAAATCTCAGGTTTTGATCTGTGCTGTCTGTCTTCTAACTACAATTTTTTTTAAGCAGTTCTTGAGAAACCTCATATTCAGCCAGATTTTTTTCTTCATGACAGCCTCTGATTTTGCAGTTTGATCAGTTCATCTGAATGGCTAGTTAAGACTTCATTATTTTTTCTAGCCTTTTGTTGTTTGATTTGATATATTCCTTCAAGTGTTTATATTGGAAGTCATCTCTTGAATCAGAGTTGAAGCTTGAACTGCTTTTTGTTGAATGGCTGCAGAATCCTTCCCAGGAAGTGTTTTCTGTTCATGTTGTCTGGCTGATTTTCTTTCAGGGTTTACAAATTTCTTCCTTTCAAGGCATTCAGGCAGTGTATTAACTAGCCAGTAACCCGATGTTGCCAAATAATATTTTCAATGCTACTCCTTTTTCTCAGTTCTGTATTCACACTGGAGAGCTGCTGTTGATCAGTGTGCAGCCATCTTGGAAGTCTCATCTGGAACCCTTTCTTGCAACATTTTAGGGTTTGTGTGTGTATTTCCTGTATGCTGAGCAACTGCCAGGTACTTCCTCATTCTGAGTCATGGTCATACATTTTGATGATGACTCAAGGGGGCAAACAATAGTGGACATGCTTATTTTCTGTAGTCTGCAGTACGGTTCAATATGGAAAATGACAGAGATGACCTGTTAATGAATGCCTGGTCTAAGACATGCCTCTGCAAAGGTTACTACGCTGGCTTGGGCAGGCCCAGTCATGTTCCTCCACTGAGGTCTATTCTGAGGTGAGTGGCCTACACCACTCTCCTGAGGCATCAGGTCATCACAGGGGTGGGGGGAGCCACCCCCCCCTCCAAAGCAAACATGTCAGCTTTCTCTTGCCCACCTCTTCCTGGCTCTTTGAACTATTAGAGCTAACGGATCTAGGGTTGTATGACTTGCAGTCAGGTCTTTATTCCTTTCTGCCACAGAGTAGGGGCAGCACATTTCTTATTTTATGACTGTGATCAGAATGAAAGAAATAATGACCACAGTAATGTAATTAATTGTATTGTTCTGAGATACATTCATTATTCCTCCTTGATAAGCTATATTGGTGATTAATTGCCCTCTGCTTTCACATTCATTCTGCCTTACTACCTCCCTCCAATCTTGAATATTGGTGATTGTTTAATAGACGTCAAGTAATTGCCCTTTGCTTTCACATTCACTCTGCCTTACTACCTCCCATCTTGAAAATAATCATGTTCTGATGGTTTACATTTTGTATATTAGACTGCAAGTGAAATTAAAAAAATAATAGCCACAATAATATATTACAGCCTGCTACTTTCAGACACACATACTGTACCTCTCTGGGAAGCCATGGTGATGATCATGTAACTGATGAAGTAATGCCCTTTGCTTTTGCACTCAATTTGTATCCCCCCCCCTCCACTCAGGAAAAACACATGATCTGACTGTGTTTGTCTTGCACTTTGACAATATTTCTATTTTGTTTCTTGTCAGGAACAGCATTTTTTGCTGACTTTTGAACCCTTTACTACTGATTGTTATAATAAGCATAAAAAGCTAAATACATTTTTGCCATGGTTGCAAAGTATGATTATCACTGATCACAGATTGATCTCATACCACATTTTTATCTGCAAGAGAAAACTTATCACTGAAGATCAGAATATCTGCTCTGTCAGTGATAGCTAATGAAATTACTAGACATTGGTTGTGAGCTCCAATGACATGTTTACCTAAAAGGCCATGGACTGGCAAGCTATGTCCTATTAATGTGTATGAGAGGGGTAAGCAAGATGCATGCTGGTAAGTAGCACTGTGTCTCACTTCCATGTCAGATTTGTGTTAATTGTTTTCAGCTGCTTCAGGGCAATTATTGCATGAGGGCATTAACTGTACTCATTAAATACTTTGTAAAGTATTCTGAGAATGGGGAAAATTGATCTTTATTCTTATTTTATTGGAAGGTTTTTTCCCAAAATTAAAATCAAGATAACGGAAAACTGAATTATCTTGGCAAGTGCAGTTCTGGCTATTACAAAGTTAAGTGTGGTAAAATGTATAGAGGGCGCCACGTGAGAAAGTAAAAACTCTGAAAAACCCTGCAAGTGAATTCTTCCCAAGCATGAAAATGTCTCTGTCTCTTTTTTTCCCCTACATAAATTTGTTCTGTATAACAACTCTGCAATGCTTCTTTAAGCATAATAAGGAGTGGAGAGATTTATTCCATGGTGCTAGTTTATTGCATTCTTTACAAAACATGATTTGCTTGTTAGTCAGTGTATCTTTCCACTAGATGGTCATGACTCATCATTGTGTTAAACCAACAGAGAGAGCCCAATGTTCACAGGAGTTGGAGGAGTTCAGAATATACAACTTATTATGGTCTGTGAGTTCTGGATACAGTCTGCCTAAGACATGCGAGTAAACTGCCAGGATGGTGGCTGCTTTGCAGTCAGTGACAGTCTAGTGTTCTTTTTCCTGCTGAATAGTTCTTTCTGTTTGGTATAAAATTATTTTTCTTGTTTGCTTTGTAGGTACCTTTCTCACACATCAGTCCACCAAAGGATTATGGTCTTCCAAACCCTAGCTGGAGCAAAGACATGGTTAACCTTTTTAACAAGTACATGGAGAAGGCAAAAGATGGTACATGGAAAAAGCTTCCTTCTTACAACAGAACCATAAAGTTTGTGAGGGGTAAGAGGAAATTTTGGACGACTTATGCAATATTCTGAAGCTTATAATGAAATTAGGTACAAATTAACAGTTTACTAATTCTTACCCTACTCTTATTTTCTCTCCTATTCAGACTGTCATTGTACTGGTTCATGATTTTCAGTTGTTACTCTGTGGCAGATTGTGTATAAATATAAGCCACATACATCATTCTGTGAATTGAGAGAGTCACTACCTTGCTATACTCTTAAGAACATGCCCTGTTTTTATTTTCAGTATAATGTAGTACATATTTAATGTTATGCTTTGCAGATATTATTGGCTATCAAAATGTAATTCTTTTGTACTTCTGTGATTTGCACTTCCTTCTTAATTTAAATAGATTTTTGAGTCTCAAAAACTTAATTTTAACAAGTACAAAATGTATTTATTGATAATTGTAAATACATTTACCCAGATAACTGCTTAGTATGTGCACAGAGTTAGCTTGTAATTACCTATTTTAGCACATGATTGCGTAGCAAGTCCAGAGGGGCATATGGTGAAATTACAAGCCATACTAATGATTGATGCAATATAAATGTCTTAGAGATCATAAAAAAAATTAGCTGTGTAGAATGTCTCCCCCAGGGAGAATATCACTTCAGTAATCATAAAACATTAGCGTCAACTACATATGGGAATTATTTGGGTTATCAAAAAGTAATAGGTAAGCATTGGAGAACCTGTGTAAGAGATCATAATGGAATGAACATACTAATTGGTTCTTGGAGAGGGTAACTGATGCCCAGAATAGAATACCCAATAATATTAAAGCAAGCACTAGTACAGATATGCTAAAGAACAGTTTGGACACTTTTTTTTTTTTTTTAGGGGATGACTGTTGTGGTATATGGGCAGACTAGAAGGGAATTATTGCTATGCCTAAAATATATGTATGTCACTATCTCAGGAATAAAATGCAGCAAATCAAATATTGAGTGATAGATGCCCAACATTAGAAGACGGGTAAAAACTAATAAAAGTACATTCCTAGATTGTTACTTGGTGCTGACAACCTGGGTGTCCTTTCTAAGCTTAACCAACTTTTCCTGAAAGAATAATAATGTCTTGTATCCAAACAGGGCATTGAGGGCCAGGCATTTGTAAGCTATTCCTGTCCATAAGGGGCATGGGTGTCAGACATGGCATACATTTCCTGTTCCCCATCCACTAGTCTAGGTTGTGCTTAAATTGGGTAATAGATGAACTCAGCTTCACATGGATGGAAAGCCTGTTCCAAAGGACGGGCAGTCTCTGGGACACACAACTCTCTCACCAGCATGCTGTAAGTCACAGGCAAATGTCAGGTCCCTAGACCTTGATTTTGTGGTACTGATTGACTTACAAATATGCAGGAGATTCATAAGCGTGAGGTTTGCAGATGCCTTTTAAGCCAGGCATATATCAGGATAGGAGAATGAGTAGAGGGAAGGGGTTTAAGGCACTCTGCATAAGGCAGGTTTATTACGCCTTGTATCCTTTTTGTATGGAACCTCTGAGGTCATTCTATTTGCTGCATATGCCCGGTCTGGTACATACTAAAGGAAGCATTGTACTCTAATTGGTCTGATAAGGACAGAGTACAGTAGGATTATGACCTCTTTGGACCTAGATGTCATGCCCGTGCATATAAGTTGTGCATATAAGTTGTGCAACATAAAAGGATTTCTTCAGCAGAAAATGGCATTTTGATTCAACCAATAATATGTGCACAGAAGGACGATGCCCTGACTGATACTATTGGTGTATACTGTTTCAATCAGTGTGGCTGCGTGGTGGTCAAAGGCTAGGCTACTGTCTACATACATACTCTGATCCCTGACCACTGTGTCAACTCTTAGGGGCGTATTAGTAGTAATTAGTTGGGATAGTTGACTTCCCAAAGGGGACAGTTATGCACTTCTTAACATTGACTTTAACACCATGTCTTTCTGACCATTTGTTAGTCAGAGAGAGGCCTTTTTGAAGAATGCTGTTGTCTGCAGGGTTATCAGTGATAACTCCCAGCTTGCAATCATCTGCAAATTTAGTCAGCCACAAACTGTCAGCGTTTGCTTCAACTTCAGAGAAATAGATGCCAAAAGTTAGCAGGCCCAGTACCTAGTCCACGGGTATTCTGCTAGTGACTAGCCTCTTGGTGGAGGTGGCCTCATGTGTTTTGACTTCCTGTGTCCTATCAGTGAGCAAGTTGGCTACCCAGTGGATGATTGAAGGGGTTTAAACCTAATTTAGTGAGCTTGTCTATAATGCCTGAGTAGGGTATTGTATCAAAAGCCTTGGCCAGGTCGAGGTAATCTGTGTGCACAGTCTTGCCCTTATCTGTTGCTTTGGTGACCCTCTCAAAGAAGTTCACCAGATTTAATAGGCATGACCTTCCCTTAACAGAGCCGAACTGTGATGGGTCCAGAGTTTGCAGGTTACCTATGTCCTTGGTTATCATGTCTGTGATTATTCTTTCCATAACCTTACATATGATGCTGGTCAGACTTATGGGCCTGTAGTTACCTGGGTCAGTGGTTAAATGTACTTTGAGCAAGGGAATGACTATAGCCATTTTCCATTCCATGGGCGCAAAACATGACTAGAATCCAGTTGAAAAGTGATTCAAGTAGACCAGGTAGGGCATGTTTCATGCTATTTATTAAGCATCCTGGGATGTTATTGGGGCCCATTGATGCAGTGTTTTTGGCCTTGGAAACTTCATTCATGACCTGTTCCCTAGTAATGGTTGAGGGATTGTGGTATGTGGTATTTCCTTTGGACAATCATAGGGGAGTGGGGGGAGGGGTTGAATTAAACCTGTTAGTCAAAATGTTGGCAGTGGCCTTCGGTTCAGTGTGGGTGATGCCATTTACAAAAAGTTCTGTGCATTGTTCTGTATTTCCCCTGAAGTTATGGATGTAGCTGTAGAAGGCTTTCTGGTTGTCCTTTGTTTGAGAAGCTATTTTTTCTACAAATTCAGCCATTGAAGTAGTAATTAACTCTCTTAGCTGCCTGCATAGGTTGGTCAGGTGGCTTTTAGTATGTTGGTCTTTGTTCCTCCTACACTTGGCCAACATTTTTTTTTCTTTTGTTGTATAACCCATTGATATTCTATTTCCATCAGAGTGGCTTGTCCTTTGAGTTTGTTTTATTCTTAATACGAGTGGGCACAACTTGCTGTATTTGGCTGTCAAAGCCAGCTTTGTTTTACGGAGATGGAATATACGGAGATGGAATAAACTTCCCAGCTTCTCAAAACAAAGCTTGTCCCTCACTCTCTTTAAAAAGAATTTCGATAAATGGATGGGGAAATGTAAATTCACTACCAGGTTACTGCCCACATCCCTTATGGACAGAGGCAGTCTATAAAATGACTTGGGGTTCCAAAACCCAAAGACCCACTACCCTGATACTACCCCATCCCATATCTGAGGAATTAAGATATAGTACTGTCATATCCCAGGTATTATTGGCTAGGCTTGTAAAGGTTATTTTGCCATTAGCCTAGTAATCACCTAGCAGAAACCAGCAATTCTAAGTCAAGACCTCCCTCTCTTCTTGCCAGTAATATCCTGGCAGTCAAGTGTTTGGGAAGCTCTCATTTAAACAGGTTTTATTTGAAAACACTGGCCCCGGGAAGAATTTATGTAGGATAGGGCATTGCAAGACTAATTGACTTTGTCAGGGGGGCAAGATAAAATAATTGTCAGTTGCTATATGATTGGCAGCCTAACCAACACATGGACTAAAAGTAATCATATTTCAACCAAAACTTTTTATTTCCAGTAATTTTTAAAAGATTTTGGTGTTAACATTTGATTGGTTGTAGCCATCTAAGGGTGGCTGTTGCCTCCTTAAACCCCTAATACAATGATTGTTTCAACAATGTAACACCACAGTAACAATTGCCCTCCCTGTAACTTCCCATTGACCCTTGATGCCGGAATCTACTGTTTCTTATGTGATTGCAAGAGAAGCATTATCCTGAAAAGATGGCCAAAATCTGAACCTTCTCTTTTTCTGAAGCAGCATCTTTTGAATTCTTTCTTGCACATGAATACAAATAGTAATGAAATAAAGCCTGTTCCCATGGCACAGAGGGCTGATGCTCTGACTGATACCAGATAACCTGTGTTCAATTAATGGCATGGCCACTAGAGGGGACTGGCTGGAGAGGATGGGAATGACAGCTGTGCTGGTTCACCCTTCCTGTGGGGGCAGGAGGTGGCTGTGGCTTGCCACATGAGTGACACTTGGGATCACAGGAGCTTGCACCTACTGAGACAACTGAGTACATGGTGTTCATCACCTATGTGTTGCACTAATCAGGGAAGGTTTGTGGATAGATACATACTTACCACCAAATGCAGCATATCTTGGACATTAAGAGAGCTGCTGCAGGGTTAGGAGTTCCTGGAGCTGAGAGGGGAGTTCATTGGATTTGGCAGACTAACCTTGTTTTCTACTACCTGACTGTCACCACTCCATGAAATAAATAGGCTGACTAAGCTTTGCAGGCAGAGAACAAATGCCTGTATGGCTTTCACCTTGGCTTCCACTCTCTGAAGAGCGAATGAATGTGTTAATGGTACTAAAAGGCAAGCCACAGAACAAGACATAGGATGTGAGGGGAAAAAAGAAAATTGATGTGTGCATTAAAATATTTTTAAATGCAGTTAGCATACTGTGCGACAGTTAAGCAGCTGAAAATAACAATAGAAGTATTGAGAGTATATCCGTGTGAAACATTTTCTTTTCTTTTCCATGTGCAATTCCAATACTGTATTGTATGTATAATAAGATCTTTTTAAGATTTTTTTTATTTGTTCATTTATTAAAGCTTGTTGCTGGTGTGATGATATTGAGATCTTGGTATCAGATTAATATTTGATTTGTTGAGATCATATCAGTCATAACCCAAGACAGCAGTCCACATTTGTCATAAGTTTTTAAAGCCAATATATATATATATATATATATATATGTTGAAGATTTACAAAAGGAGTGCAATTGCCTATCGTTGCAAAGGAAATCTGTGATGTAAGTTTCTTACAATCAAGGCAAAGATGATGGCTTTCACATATGCAAGATGAATTCTTTTTCTCATTCTAGTTCAGGCATGCATTATGGAGATGTAACTACTGCTTTAAGGGCATTCATAGGTTCATAGCACCTTTCTTACTTGGATCTAGCTACTCTCTTTTTCTCAGTATTGGTGTTCCTTTTCTTAACAGCTAACTTTGACCTTTCTAGATTTTTTTTACTTGCATCCTCTTAATTTCTTTAAGCAGACTAGTTATTAACTCTTATACTGATTATTACAGCTCCTACTTTTTGTTTTCCTTCTCTATGTCAACCTGTTTACTAACATATTATCTAACTCCGCTGCTATCTTTTCATATGTTGTATTGCAACTAAATATGTTGTATTGCAGCTACATTTGCATTGTATTAAGTGTATTTGTATATCTAGCACTATTCTGTGAACAAACAACCACTGTGATTAATCCCTGTTTTTTTCTTGTAATGTTTAACATACAAATTAATCTTTGTGTAATGTGATTATATTTTTACTTCCTCGGAGCTTATCTCCCCGGGCCTCTACTGAAAATGGACATATATCCAGTTAGACTAGCCCAGTCAACAAATGTAAAATAAATAAATAAAATAAATAATATAATAGGTAGGTACAAGGCTATCTGCCAGAAGGCATTTATAGGCCTAGCTAGAATGTGTTAGCTTTCGCCGCCCCCTTAAATTAGTTCCCTGTCCCTCTGTCCAGCAGAGTCACCGAAGTGATCCACAGGATAACCTTTCTGTTTCCCATCCACTCGTCAAGGTTTTTTTTGAAGAGCGTTAGTGAGGAGCTCTGCCTAATGTAGATTGGAATATTGTTCCAAAGCATGGGGAAGTCTCTGGGACAGAAATCTATCCCCCCAGCACGTTCTATTTATTGTTGTGGTGGGGTTTAGATCCCTAGAGCGTGTGGCTTGAGAGGATAAGGTTTTCTTTAGGTGGAGCATGTCCATCAATTCTGGGTTGGACATGGCTTTGTATATCAGGCAGAGATCACCTCTGAGTAGGCGGTATGCAACCGAGTACAGCTGGAGTTTCTTGAGTCGAGCTGCATAGGGCATCTGTTTGAGGCCAGTGATCCTCTTAGTGAGGTACTTCTGTGGTCTTTCCAGCTGTTGCAGGTGTCTTGTAAGGTACATCCCAAATGGGGCGTTGTACTCTATGATGGGTCTGATGAATGATGAGTAGAGGGGCACAATGACCTCTCTTGATCTGGATGCGAACCCTTTTGTGATTAGGTGGGCCATGTAGAAAGATTTTCTAACCACCTTGGCAATGTGATTATCAAAGGTGAGATTACTATGTACTTGGGTCCCCAGATCCCTTATTATGTCTTCTGTATTTAGGGGACTACCACCTATATGGTAGATTGTGGGTACTTTGTTTTTTCCAAAGGGGATGACTATGCACTTTTTGGCATTTAGCTTGAGGCCATGATTTTGACACCAGGTATCTGTCTCTGTGTCAGCCGGAGAGTCAATTATAACCCCTAGTTTGCAGTCGTCAGCAAACTTGGTCAGCCACAGTCCTCCTGAGCTTGCCTGTACCTCTGAAAAGTATATGCCGAACAGGAGGGATCCTAGGACTGAGCCCTGGGGAATGCCACTTGTAATCAGTTTAGAGTAGGACCTAGCTCCCGCAACTCTCACCATGTGGGTTCTGTCCATGAGCTAGTTAGCAACCCATCTTGTGATGTAGGGGTTTATGTTCAGGCTGGTGAGCTTGTCTATAATACCAGAATGGGGAATGGTGTCGAAGGCCTTAGCGAGGTCTAGGTAGGCTGTGTGTACCACCTTTCCCTCGTCTATAGCCTTGGTAACTGTCTCAAAGAAGTCCACCAGGTTTAGGAGGCATGATCTGACCTTAACAAAGCCGAACTGAGTAGGGTCCAGTGTTTGGAGGTTCCCAATATCTCTGTTAATGAGTTCCATAATGATGCGCTCCATAGCCTTGCAGACCAAGCTAGTCAGGCTTATAGGGCAATAGTTGCCAGGGTCTGTTGTGGCTCCACCTTTGTGGAGTGGAATAAATCTTGCTGTGTGCCACTCTATGGGTATGTAGCCTGTGGAAGAGGCTAAGTTTGAACAGTGTGTTTAGGTGAGGGGTTAGTTCGTCTTTGAGCTCGTGCAGGATGCAGCCTGGGACACCGTCTGGTCCTATTGATGCTGTGTTTTTGGCTTTGGAGAGGGCTGTTTTAACCTGAGTGTCTGTGATTTCAGGGAATCTACATTCTTCTGGTATGGTTATAGGCCCTTTTGGGGGTGAAGTTTGTACTGAACCTGTCTGCCAGGATGTTGGCAATATCGATCGGTTCATTGTATTTTGTGCCATTCTACACTAACTCTGAGCAGATCTGAACATTGTCACTTAGATTCTTGACATACCTAAATAATGCCTTGTGGTTATCTTTGGAGTCCTTGGCAATTTTTCTTTCAGAGCTCGCCTTGGATGATTTTATGAAGGATCATAGTTTCTTGCTGATACTGATCAGGGATGTCTTCCCTTCTTGGGATTTTACTCTTTTCTGTACTAGTTTCCTCCTTCTATTGTATAGCTTGTTTATGGCAGGAGTCCACCAGACTGGTTTCCTTTTCTTGGAGGAGTGAGTCTTGGTTTTGCTTGGGATGGCACGATCCATGCATTCTTGTAGGTGCCCGTAGAATGCATTAGTAAAGGATTTTGCAGCTTGGGCAGCATTATCCTTCAGCATGGGGGCTTTGAAACTTTCCACTTCGGTCTTGGTCTCGGTCATCATGGATAACAATGTATGACGCATTTTTTTAATGTAAAATTGTAACCATGATCAAATCTGACCCTACCGTAACATAAATTTGCACTATACTGATATCAGTGTTCATTCAGTAGCCCCCCCCCCCAAGTCACTATCCAATTATGTTTTAACCCTACTTCCCCAACATGGGCAAGACTGATTTAGAAACAACAATTAATTAGAAAGCGATTGCTGTTGATTATCTCTAAATCCATCTGACAAAATTTGCAAGTTTTATTTTGATGCCTGTACTAAAAATACAATTTATGTATGTTTATTTTCAGTATCTAATGAGTGTAAATAAACACTTACTTTTAGAAGATACTGATTCTAATGTTAGGAAAATGTTGAATACTTCTGTAAAGCTAAATAAGGACATGCATAAAGCTGTGTGTCACGTTGCCCTTTATCTCTGAAATCTACTGTTTCTTATGTGATTGAAAGAGAAGTATTATCCTGGAAAGATTGCCAAAATCTGAACCTTCTCTGTTTCTGAGGCAGCATCGTTTGGATACATGAACTGGAAGACCAAGATAAAATTTAAAAAGTGCATGGCTGTATATATATTCTTCAGATTCTCTTCCTCCTACGGGGAAATGTACATTTATGATTTATAGAAAGAAAGATACAAGTTAGGGTGAGAGTTGGGTCTCTCCATATAGATGCAAGCCTGAGATGGCTGGACTCTGTGTAAAGAGTTCAGGAGCCTCCAGGACACAACTTAAAAATAATATCCCTTGCTATTTTCTCATCTGGTAACAAGGACATAGCCTATTTCATTTGTTCCTTTGATCTGACTGTTTAGTACCAAGCCTCCTGTCTGTTGTGATCCAGCCATTAGCTAGTTCTCCAAACCTTAAACTCTTTCAGACTTTTTCCATAATTCCACTGTGGTTCTCTCTCTCTCCACATGTTTGCCACCAGCGTGAAAGGTCAATGCTCAGCCAAGTGCTGCACTTTATTATCTAACTGTTCTTGTTGATATTGTTATTATTGTTATTATTAATTTTGCCAAGAAAAAGGAAAGAACAAAGATAGAAGGACCCCAAGAAGCAAAAAGCTGATGAGGCAGGCCCTTCCTCCACTTGTAAAATACAAAAAAGAGAATCTTCTCTATCTGCAGCACTGACACACACGTCTTTTGTCTAGGAAACCATAATAATCAAGTATAAATCTCTTTCCAGACTTTTAAGCAGGCATTCCTCTGAAAAAGAACTGTCATGTTTTTTGACTTCCAGACTCTTTTCTACCACTTCTTTGAAATAGGTGTGCTCAATTTGAAGCATCAGATAAGCTGATTGGGAGTCCATGATTGGGGTGTTTTTGAAGCTGTAGATAGAGTATCATCCCATCCCATCTCTTTCTAAGGTGGGTCTGGTTGGCCCCTCTTCACCACTTCTACCTCCTTCCTCAGTGCCAGTACTGCATCGGTGGCCATGGAGCTGACTATCCACATGGATCCTGACAGCTCTGCATCAGCAGGTGTTCCTACCTTGGTACCAGCAGTCACACTTGACTGCTGGTACCAAGGTAGGAACACCTGGGTACCATCACTTGACTTTGATACCATTGTTGTGGAGTAGATGTCGGATACCACTGCTTGATGATGAGGTCTTGGCACCAGCCTTGGTAACAACTCTTTTGGAAACATTCTGTGTCTGAGTCTTGGGAGTTTGAGGCATTCATATTAGTCCCTGTCTTGGAGCCTTTGGAATACTCACCATTGCGGATTCCTTCTTAAGCATCACTCATCTGTGTTTCTTTGGGGGAGGAAATGGCTCTGAACGTGGCTCATCAATGTTAATGGATTCTGGATTTGCCTTTGAGGCAGTGTTGAGGATGATAACCTCTTCTTCCAGGTTAATCAGAGCACCTCCATCAGCACTGGGTCCACCCCTTGATATTGTTCAGTCTGCTCTTTTCATCCATTCATCAAGGCTTTCAGGGAATGAGCAGAGCTGTAAGCTTTGAAGAATGGCGGCAAGTACATACCAAATCTTTTGTAGACTGACTAGTTGCAGATGGAAATCCATGGGAAGTATTGTGTAGAAAGGAAACATGTAGACTCCTCTTCAGAGTCTCTTACATTGAACACTGACTTAGATGAGAGAGAGGACTCCCACAGTCCCTTACTGAAAATATCACCTTTGGCGAAGTCATAGAATTGATGATGCAGAGGGGATGTTGGCCCTCAGAACTGTCCACCAAGGATAAGGAAGTTGTCTTTGAAGGAATCCAGAGAGATTGACTGGATGGGAAAACAAACTTTTTCCCAAAGAGCTGTACTTAACCTATATTAATTGCTTTCAAAGGGACCTAGCACAGTGAGCAGTGGATATTTTGTGAGTCTATCACACCAGAGAGTGTTAAGCAGTTGCAGACCACTGTTAACATCTTGTTTACCATAACTAATCTCTCCCTGCATCTGTATCTCAACAGTACCATTGGAGAAACAAGGGTGCCAGGCACAGGAATAATCCTTAGACATCATGTTTTATTCCTTCTCTGTGATTTTTGCAAGCAACTTCCAAGTCATTTACCAATGTCCACTTTGGAGTTACACTTGTTTGGTCATACAGCTCAAGAAAAGTTAATGGGGACAGATAGGAAGAGAATTCAATGTCAGCCATGGGTGTTAGATTTGAGAATCCTCAGAGAACCTTCAACAAAAATCAGGATTCCACATCTCTTTGGTTTAAAAAAGTCCCAACATCAACCCTTTGATTCAGCTTCAGACATAGGCAGCCATGGCAGAGGTGGCCTCTTTAATGGATGCTGATCCCATGGTTGAGGGGGTCCCCAGAACCAGGGGTACATAGGGCCCTTTTCTGGGGAACGGATCCAGCACCCCTGAAGGCTTGCCTGGTTGCCCATCTCTGGAGGCAGATGGTGGGGGGTTATTTCTTCACCATACTCTGTGGATGGCCATCACTCAGGACAGTTGAGGCTGTAACATTACCATTTTCCAAAAAACACCAGAAAAAAGGCCATCATTACCAAACATATCACTCCACCAGATGCAGACAACCCATCATAAGGTGTCCACCCTTTTCCAAAAAAAAAAAAAGAAAAAGAAAAGCCATCCAGCAGGTCCCAACAGACTAGAGTGGCTCGGGAATCTGTTTAAAGATTCAAAGAACAAGGACCTCAGGCCGGCTTTAGATCCAAGTTGCCTAAACCAATATATAAAGAAGACTCATATCAGGCTGGTTACCTTGTCAGCAGTTTTGCCATTCCTCAAGGCAAATGACAGAATGTGCTCTATAGACTTTCAGGACACTTACCTCCACATAAGGATTTCAAGTGAGTCCATAAAGTTTTTGTGCTTTTGGCTAGGAGCTAGTCGGTACCAGTTCAAGGCCTTACCCTTTGGTCTCACTGTAGCCCCCTTCCCAGGTGTTCATCAGGTGCTTGACAGTGGCCACAGCCCATGCATGACTCAAAAAGCTACACGTCTGCCCTTACCTAGATGATTGGCTCCTCGCTGCAGCAGCAAAAGAATCATTACTGTCAGCCAGAGACTTCTTTTTACAGCTCTGCTGTATTTAGGCATCTCAGCAAATTACCAAAATCAAAGCTATAGCCCACTCAAAGATCATAATTTTTGGATGTTATCCAGACACAAATTCATGTCCAGTATCTCTCACCCCAGAAAGACTGTATCCCTTTATGCCACAGTTCGGATACTGTCTTAACATCGGGCCTCTCTAGCATTGTTGTTTCTCAGGACTATGGGTATCATAGCTGCCTCCATCTCCATGTATGCCTGGTTTCAAATGAGGATTCCTCTGTGAATGGAACTGGTTTCAAATGAGGATTCCTCTGTGAATGCTTTCCACTCAATGGCCACAACTATTTACCCCCTTGAACCCATTCTAATTAAATTGAATTTTCAGGACTTAAACTAGTGATTGACCTCCCAAGACATTCATGTAGATGACTGTAAACACCCTCCTTTAGCAACAGGCTGTTGGGGGTATTCTGAGGGAAGGATAGACCATGTTACACTGAAACAGTCTGAGACCTATTTTCGAATCAGTATCTTGAAGGTGAGAGTAGTTTTCTTAATGCTGCAGGAATTTCAAAACTTCCTACCTCCAGGCAGGATAGCCATATAGTCAGAAAGGGGGGGGGGGCAAGTTTTACCCTCTCTGCATGGAGGCCATGAGAGTGTGGCAATGGGCATTAGATTCAGCTTGTTTTCTGTAGGCAAGGCACGTACCAAGGAAAGTCAGTTGGCTAGTGGACAGACTCAGCACGTCTGCCCTAATGCTTTATGAGTGATCCCTCAATCTGTTAGTGACTTGAGATTTTCAGTTGCTGGGGCCAGACTTGCTGTGACTTTCTTGCTTCTCCTTCCAACACAAAGTGCATAACCTACTTCATCATAATTCTTCAGAGGGACAGTCACCAAAGCAAGCTGTAGTCTGTCAATGATCCCCCCACAGTTTTCTTTATGCCCTCCCTCCAATTCCTGTGATCCCAAAGTTTCTGCAGAAAGTCTCAACCTGTAACACAGAAATAATCTTCTTTGCTCCATACTGGCCCAGACAGATTTGATTTCCTCTAATCGGGCCTTAATTGAAGAAGTTCCCATTTCTTCTAGATCCACAGCCAGACCTTCTGTCTGACCCTTACAATCTGCCTCTTTTTGACCTTCTCAATCTCAAACTGACTGCAAGGTTTATTCAGTTTTCTTAACTGCAAAACACCCATTCTTATCTTAAAAAGTAGCCCACATTATGTTCACGTCTCAGAAACAATGTTCAAAAAAGCATCTGCAAAGCAAATGGAAGCATTATATGGGCGACAATCAAGAGTATGAACCGTTATTCTGTCTCTATTGCAGATGCACTGCAATTCCTTTCTTCATTGTACAATGCAGGTTCCAGTTACTTGACCATCAGAGTACAGCTGTTTCTAGTTTTAATTTTTATCACAGAATTGAAAACAATACAGTGGTATTACATAACGTTTCAAGGCCTTTGTCAGAGAAATATTTTTCTTTATCCTCCAGTAAAGGACCCCATTCCAACATGGGACCTCGGTCTATTGGAAACTCTAAGAAAGCTTGTCTTTGAGGTAGCTTCTTTCACAGACATAACATATTTTTTATTATGGAAAACCCTATTTCTGGTTGCAATAAACTCAGTCAAATGTATCTCAAGAGTCTACCTGTCATCTGTTTCTGCTAAACTACTCTTTCATAACGGTAGTATTGCGCTGAGAAACAACCCAACCTTTATTACTAAGGTAGCACTGTAATGTAATCTTGATAAGCCTGCAAGTCTTCCCATCTTTTTACTAAATCAGTCCAACAGATATGAATATTTATTGAACATCATAAATGTCCACAGATGACTCATTGAACATCATAAATGTCCACAGATGACTCAGGAAGGATGTTCACCTGTTTGTTTCCTTTGGATGTGACCGGTACAAAAGTGTCTAAACAGATTGCCTTTGCCTACTCCAAAAACAGCAAAAAATTACCTGTAAAACTAAAAGCTTATTGCGCAAGATCTATGGCTACCTACACTGCTTTCTTCAGAAATTCTTCCATAGATGAGATATGGGCATCAGCAACATTCTCTGCCTTACCTTTTCCAAGCAGTATAGATCAGATGCCATTTCCAGAACTAGAGCATCATTTGGAGTTTCATTTCTGAAGGGTATTGTGTCATGATTCCATCATGATACTCCGGTAGCCTGGGATTCTGCCCCAAGAGTCTGATCAGTATGGCTGATAGATGAAATGGCGTACAGAAGTTATGCTTTACCATAATGCTGGATACTTTTTCATCCAGTTCATCTGATATATTATCCCACTTTCCTTTCCTCTTCCATATTGGCAATTACCTTCCTTAAAGCTGAAAAACACTCTAATTACTTGTCATATTTTCATTTATTCATAGTATGTTAGGCATCAGGCCGGTAAACTAGATCAGTAAGGGAGAACTACAGGGAAAAGTTTAAACAAGCCTGAGAGTTTAGGGCACTAGCTGAAGGCCAGATTGGATCTGATGATCTGATGATCAACTCAGTACCAAACAGTTGTATTTGACAGACTTGGATGAAAAAGATGCAGTTATGGTAAGACATAACTTCTGATCTGATGTTGTAAATCTTTGTTTATTCATTACAAATAGGACCGCGGTTCCATCCTTGGAAACCGATACAGCCGTTTCCAAGCTCGCACCAGCCAAAAACTCTCAGCTAAGACCTACCCATAATGCCCATCTCCTAGTTACTCCAGGTTTAATTTGCCGCATTGCTAGTCAGACGTGCTAGCCATCTCTCTCTATTTTTAAGACTGTTTCTGTTCAAAATTGTTTATTTTTTAGTCATGTTAGCCTTTTCTCACTGTCGCCTATAACCTAATTCTATTCCCTACCCTTTACCTTGATAATTTAATTTCTACCATTATTGGTACTGTCCCGCTCTCCTGCCTTTGACAGGCCCTTCCTTACAACTTTTGGTATTTTTTAAATACCATCTCTGGCATTCTCTCCCTTTCTCTCTCTCCCTTATTTTGTTTTTTCTATAGGATAGCCTTGTTGCCTTACTGTGTCAAACAAAGCTAAGTTAGGGTTTAAACAGTGTGACAAGCGTGGACGTAAGATGCCTAACTCAGATACACATGTTCGTTGTGTCTACTGTTTGGGCGTGGATCATATTGACGCTGACTGTGACATTTGTGCTAGTTTTAGTAATCGTATGCTAGCAGAACGTAAAAATAAACTTATCTTAAAAGGTTTACTGAAGACACCTTTTTCGGAGGCTGTATCTGGGTCAGAGGTCTCACCCCCTCCAAAGACCAAAAAAGATAAGGAAAAGCGGAGTCACTCGGTTCCTGCATCCCCATCAGTTACGGAAATGAGTCAGCTTGGTGCTTCACCGGTGCCCTCTGCACAGACCTCTTCATCACCAGGCTGTGTCTTCTCTCTTGGTGCCGTCCATGATATTCACCCCTATTTCGGTTATAACCTCGGCACCACTGACTTCGGTGCCATCCTTCGATCCAATATTGGCTTCGATGACTGTACCTACTTTGGCACCATCCCCGGCCATGGTGCAGACAGTTTCTTCAGCTCCA
This sequence comes from Protopterus annectens, assembly GCF_019279795.1. Lineage (NCBI taxonomy): Eukaryota > Metazoa > Chordata > Ceratodontiformes > Protopteridae > Protopterus > Protopterus annectens. Next base: position 412,569,173 of record NC_056741.1, read on the forward strand.
TCGGCTCCAAACTCGAATACTTGCCAATGACAAGATACTCTGCAACTTATGACCCTTTTTTGGGGCAGAGGTTTAGCCCCTTTCTAGAAAGACCTGATTCTCCTTCAGCAGCCTCCTTTAGATCCACTAGGAGTTTTTCCTGAATTAGATTTAGTGCACGTTGTGGACCATCTTCTGGCAGCTAGGGGATTGCCCATTCCAGCTAGACCTTCCATCCCCCTTGCAGCATGCACCTCTCCTAACCCTTTATTTTGGGCATGGGAGTCACAAGAACCCTCTCTGAAGGGAACCCCTTCTCCAGAGTCCTCCTCAGAACATACCATTGGGACGCCATCCTGGAAGAAACAGTGCAAGAGGAAGCACCTTGATTCCCCGGAGGAATCTATCACCAAAGACACTGATTGTGATGAGGGGAAAGGGTCCCCTCGGTCTCCCCCAGACGATGTCTCATTCGGAGACATTCTCGAAATCCTCAAGCAGCGGGGAGACTGGAAGTACTATAACCCTTCGGAGGAATTGGTGTTCCTGCAGGCCTTCTGTGCCTGGCCATCTACTTCCTGGGTGACTCCAGCAGATGACCTTATTAAACTCATTGTGCAGCATGCCTGGAAGGCCCTGGACAACGGAGAACCTGTGCCTCGGAGGCTAGACAAAATTTTATCTACACCTGAAGACCAGCCCCACTGTTCCAAGCAGTTGACAGTTGATTCTGTGGTCATGGCAGCGGCCACCAAGAGGGAACTGGAAGAAGATAGTTCCACTGTCCATCCTCCAAACAGTGTGTCCCGGACCATGGACAGACTAGGGAAGCGGTCGCTGAACTATCTGGCACACTTTACTCGCCTCCAAAGAGACCTAATTTCTGAAATGTCTTCCTTTTTGGTGGGGGTACTGTCTGATGAGGTGTGTGATACTGTCGCCTCACAGCTAGCTACCCTTGAATCCATCTCGAACTCGTCGATGCGTTTGATATCTCACTCCACTGAGGGGGCAGGTCGAGCTGCTGCATCAGGCATTGTCATGAGACGTAATGCTTGGATGCGGTTGTGTGAGTTCGCAGACCCCTTTAAATCTTCTTCGTCAATGCACCTGTTGATGAATCTGCACTTTTTGGACCCAAGGTACGAGGCACACTTGCATGTAGTGAGAAAGATGTAAAGACTTTGTCTGCTGTAGGCATATGCTTTTCCAACCCCCAGATGTCCTACTCCAGGAACCAGAAGGGAGGAAAAATGTGGTTCAAGAAATCCCAAGGGTCTTTTCGTGACACTCGTGGTGAAGAATCCCCCCGGGGCAGAGGGGGCAACTCATATGGAAGCCACCCGTTTCGGGGTAGAGGGGGTCCATGTAACCAGGGCGCTAGAGATTCTTTCTCCGGCAGACCCGACCAGCGCTCCTGAACAGCAGCCCAATTGCTTTCCTCTGGAAGCAGTTGGGGTCATTTTTCTCTGCATCTACCAGCCTGGCATCTTATTACTATCGATGCTTGGGTGGAGAGAATAATATCAAGAGGCTACCAAATACCATTCGATTTAACTCCCAGACCCATCAAACGAATCCCCGATGTACCACCCAATCAGAGGGAATTAGCAGCCTTAGAAATAGAAAAGCTGCTAAGAAAAAGAGTCATCCAACCAGTCCCACCAGACCAGACAGGATCCGGGTTTTACTTGAGGTTCTTTTTAGTACCAAAAAAGACAGGGGACTGGAGACCAATCCTGGATCTCAGCCTATTGAACAATTTTATCAAAACTCAAAAATTCCAGATGGTCACGGTACAGTCCATTCTTCCCTTCCTAGGGAGGGACAACTGGATGTGCTCTATAGGCCTCCAGGACGCGTACTACCACATAAAGTTGAATCACTGCTCTGCTTCCGGCTGCGGGCCGGTCACTACCAGTGCCATCCAGTCTCTCGACAACCCCCTCCCTGAGTGTTCACCAAATGTATGGCAGTTGTGGTAGCTCATCTTCGACTACAAGGATTCCAGGTGTTTCCCTATCTAGATTATTGGCTCCTTACCGCTCTGACCAGGAATATCCTAGTCTGCAACCTCTCTTACACTCAAGGTATTGCTGTCCACTTGGGGATTACAATCAACAAGGACAAATCTCAAGTGACCCTAACGAAGACACTGGAATTTATTAGAGGGGTCTTCGACACAACATCCTGTCAAGCTTCTCTTCCCCCCTCACAGGCTTTCGAAAATGAGACACCAAATCCAAGACCTTCTTCCTCAGACCTATGTACCAGCACATATTGTACTGCAACTCTTAGGCTCCATGGCGGCTGCCATTACGTTAATACCACAGGCAAGACTGCACATGAGAATCCTACAGTGGCTCCTTTCCGCACAATGGTCGTTGCTAACTCACCCACTCGACCACATGATACATCTTACAAACCGTTGCAAGGAAGAAATGTTATGGTGGATGAAGCCACAAACAAATCTTTGGTGTAGGCCGTTCTGTCTTCCCCAGCCCACAGTGACCACGGACGCTTCCCTGTTAGGGTAAGGTGGGGGGGGGGGTATTTCCAGGGAAAGATTGTCCAAGGCACCTGGTCCCCCATGGAGACCAATTTGGACATAAATGTCCTGGAACTGAGGGCATTTCTCTTAGTATTGCAAGCGTTCCATGCATCCCTACCCTCTGGGACCATTGCAATTCAGTCAAACAACATGTCAGTCGTCTGGTATATCAACAAACAAGGTGAAACCAGGTCTTACCCCCTGTGTCAGGAAGCCATGACTATTTGGCACTGGACGATAGCTTCCAACCGCTTCCTTATAGCAACATACATTCCCAGGAGTGCCAACCTTATTGTGGACAATCTGAGCAGGAACATCCTGATGCCTCACGAGTGGTCCCTCAACCCTGTAACAGCAGATTGGGTTTTCCAACGCTGGGGCAAGCCTTGCTGCGACCTGTTTGCTTCCCCCCTAAACTACAAATGCATAAGCTACTTTGCACTGATCCCCCCTCAGGGGGAACTACTGAGGGACGATCTAATGCACGATTGGCCACCGGGTCTTCTTTCCCCCATTTCCCCTCATTCCAAAATTTCTCCAGAAAGCTCAGTGGTTGAGAAGCAAAGATCCTCATTGCCCCCTACTGGCCCCGTCATGTCTGGTTCCTGTTTCTATGGCCTTATCTGATTCACAGCCTGTGGATCCTGGATCATTCCAAAGACCTGTTATCTCATCCTCGGGGACTGATTCATCCGAACCTAAACAGTCTCAAGCTCACAGCTTGGTTCCTCCACTTCCAGTGATTGCCAGGCTGCCTGACATCCCATCTCCTGTTCGTGACATTCTTCTGGCTTCACACAAACCTTCCACTAAGAAAGTTTATTGTAGTAAATGGACTAAGTTCTCTATTTGGGCCAAAGATCAGAACTTAGACCCTTTCTCTATGCCTATTCAAAAGATCCTACAATACCTGACTATTCTTTTACATGCAGGAGCCTCAGCTTTGACAATCACTGCACATTTAGCAGCTATCGCCAGTTTTCATAATGGTCTTGATAATTCTTCAATTATGTCACACTGCCTATGCAAGACCTTTTTGAAAGGAGTATTACATGTTAAACCTCCGGTCAAGCCTCCCTTAGAACCCTGGGACTTGACTTTCATACTTCAGTCTCTCACATGTTCTCCTTTCAAGCCCTTTGATTCATGTGATTGAAAATTTTTGTCATGGAAAACCTTACTTCTAGTAGTACTTACCTCAGCGAGAAGAGTATCTGAGCTGCAGGCCTTGAGTGTCAAGAGACCTTGCTTGATCTTCCACATGGATAGGGTGTCCCTTCTTTCTTGCCCAAGGTCATTTCTGGCTTTTCCATTAACCAATCTATTGACCTGCCAGTTTTCTTCCCTCAGCATTCTAATAGAGGGGAGTACCATTTGCACACCCTTGATGGGCATCGGCAGCTTCATTGTTATTTGGACAGGACTAAATCTTTCAGGAAAACAGATCAATTGTTTGTGGCCTTTTCAGGACGCAGATTGGGTAAACCTGTTTCCAAAGTGACTTTATCCTCTGGCTTAGGAACGTCATTACCTTTATCTACCAACAGAATAAGGTATCCTTACCTTCCAAAATAAAGGCTCATTCTACCAGATCTATGGCTACTTCTGTAGCATTTCATTCCAGAGCCTCTATGGATGATATCTGTGCAGCAGCCACTTGGGCAAGACCTCATACCTTTATCTCTCATTACAAATTGGATTTGGCCTCCAGGGGGCGAGCATTTTTTGGTTCTATGGTGCTCAGGAATATCCTTCCTTAGGGCCACCCAGGACTCAACTAGCTGGGGGCACGGTCCTGTTAGCAAAGATTTACAGCATCAGATAAAGAAAGAAGTTATGTCTTACCATAACGTTCCATCTATGTTGTAGATCTTTGTTCATTTATTACTTCCCGCCCTCCTTCCCCCTGCCTGGACTCCTGGTGGACTTTAGGAACTCCTGGTTAGGGTATTTGCTCAGACAGAGCTGCCTTCTATTTTTTCTATTACTATCATCTAGGGGTGGGCAAACTCGATCTGGAGTAACTAGGAGAGAGGCATTATGAGTAGGTCTTAGCTGAGAGTTTTTGGCTGGCGCGAGCTTGGAAACGTCCATATCGGTTCCGAGGATGGAACCAAGGTCCTATTTGTAATGAATGAACAAAGATCTACAACACAGATGGAACGTTATGGTAAGACATAACTTCTTTTTTCATCAGATTGGCTCCTTTAGTACTTCTGCAACCACAGTGCAGAGGCACTCCTCCCTGTCTTCATGCTTACATAGTTTTGCTCTCGTTTTGATGCCTTTATTTGTGTATGTTGGGGAGAGGCAGACTATCTGTTTTCAGTGCATTTGTAAAAAAATTTCTTTGGGTCAGTATTTGAAAGTGACTTTACAGTCAAGTTACAATACCTTTTATTAACATATTCCAGTGGCTTTCAAGTCCTGATTAACCAATACAAAGCTATTTTATGCAAGAAGTTAAGCAGTAGGGGCCAAGAAAATGTGTCCTTCACTTTCGTACTGAGGTGTTTCTGAAGGGTTTTCCTAGTCCCAAAGAGGGAATAACTGACTTGCAGAGACTTTTTATTTTATCCATGTTGTCTGAGAAAATACCTTAATGGCAGGAAATTAAAAACAGCAACACTTCTTTTATTTCTTCTCTGTCTGTTTCATGGTGTTTAGATAGTACCTATGGACTAGCAGATGTATACTTATCTTTTGAATCTGTAAGAGATTCCTGTAGTTAGAAATGTAGTGGCAGCACTTTTAATCTGTTGGTAAAACGTTTGGTTTTGCTGTAGTTCCCAGTGTGTTATTCTGGTGTCTGTCTCTTGCCACAGTGGCACTTAAGGTGAAAGAGGGCATGTATTTTTATGTATCTAGATGACTTCCATATTCTTGTTCAATCCAATACTGAAGGAGAGGGTGACTCCTACTGATGCCTCTAGGTGTCAAATATTGCTTGTTCATATTTGCATCAATAATTCCAAAGCCATGCTATGTACAAGGTTTCAAAAGATTTCATCCTAAAGCTTACACAATACCAAACTCAACTACATTAATATTTGACATCTGTCTAGTGCAAATCGATACTAGCTGTTGTTTTTATTATATTACTTTATCTATGTATAATTTTTTAATTTTTCTAAATATCTCAACAACCAGGTAACACAGACAAAACTCCTTAGCCTCATACAAGAGCTCTCAGCTAGATAAATAAAATGCTGCTGACAGTAGGTGTGTAACTTGTGTAGCTGCTGAGATATTGCAAGTTGTTTACAAAATATTCCAAATGTAATAGTTACTGTGTTTACTGTGACTTATAAAATTCGGTTTAAGACCTAGAACCTAAAGAATACTACCATTATAAAATAGTTTGTGCTGAAGAGTTTGCCATTTATACTTCTTTCATAATCCTTATGGTTCCAGAGATGTGAACATTTGTTTGAAATGTGAGGACATAATTTGATTCCATGAAAAGACTTAGGCTCTGCCCATTGGAAGTTACAGTGCAAACATCTTAGTTATGAGTTTGATATTTGTGATTGCTTCTGTGAAAGTGAATAACCAGAGGTCATCAACATTGGTGGATGTGCATTCAGACACTGTTGAGATCTCCTCCTATGTCTCCAAGGAAGAAAAGTCAGTGGTGCTGAGCAGTATTTAACATAGCTAAGAACGATACCAAAGTTCAAAGGTGAGATAGTTGACTTCAACACTTGGCTAGTTAACTGGTGTAATTCCAAGGGAATATATAGTATGTGTCTGACTAATAGAAGATGGTTCATAGACCCTCCTGCTTTGCCAGGGAATAGCTGCACCTCTTATCTCAGGGCTTTCACTTACTGGCAAAAACTTTTTCTGCTATTACAGTACCTTTTTTAGGAAAATTTCAGCTCATGGACATGTCCACTTAAATTAATTTCAGACAATATCGGGCTAGAACTGCTCAGTGCTAGAAACCTGGTTGGCTGCAATCACCTGCATTAGAAGCTGAAGTTAAGTGCAAACTTACAGTATTGTATTTTAGTCTTCTGTTAAGTACAAACTTGCAGTTTTAAAAGTACTGTATTTCATTTTTTCTGTTACCTAATTGTTTTCACAGAATAGTGTGCTGTGTGTCTCTCTGCAGGTAGTTCCCCACCCACCCTCCGTGTTCTTGTCTTGGTGGCTCTGGAATTGCCCGCCCCTCCTGTAAGTCTGTATTTGAACACTCCTCCTGGGTCCATCTCATTGCTCACTTAACTAAGTACAGTGAGATCATATCCTGAGTCTAGCGTTCACTCTAATGCAGAGAGAAGATTTGAGAAGGCCAACCCACTTAGGTTCTTCCTTCCTCTCTCCTTGCACTTTACTAACAAAAAAAAATTGCACTTTATCTGCTTTTACTGTATTTGTGTTTCCTCCTACATTATTTTGCTTTTGTCTCTTATTAAAAGTACTCAATTTTATTTATTCTGCTGCATTTATTACTGCTTGATAGTAACCTGATTAAATTGTAACTGTTATTTTAAGTCTTTTGGTTTAAGCACTTGGGCTTCATACCGGTTGTTTTACAATAAGAAGGTTTGTGGTCTGCACTGTTGTGGCAGGACAGGTAACTTACATCCTTCTAAGTTGGGAATTGCTGACTGAAGGCTCAGTGTCTGCTATTCTAAAAGTGTATTAGTTCTGGTTTAAGCACTTGGGCTTCAGGCCAGTTATTCTACATTAAGAAGGTTTGTGGTCTGCACTCTTGTGGGAGGAGAAGCTGGATTCTGCCCTTCTGAGCTGGGAATTTCTGGTCACAGGCTTATTGTGCCTGCTTATTTGAACTGTTTCTTTCTGAAATTGGTGCGCTTTGTTGCTGTAGCATAGCCAAGATTCAGGCCTGCTGAATCTATCTTTGTTTGTATAACTTGAGCACTGATCCAGGCCATCTTTTTTTAGAGAACGTTCCCATGCACCCTAATGGCAGGAGTGTGCAGTTAGAGCTTGTCTGATTGAAGATTGCTGGAACAGGGCTCAGTTTTGAGCTTTTTTCTGGTTAATTGGGTAACTTGTTTAAATCAGTTTGTTTGTTTTCTATTGTTTTATTTATATATATATATATATATATATATATATATATATATATATAAAATTGCACTTTATTCATTTTCTTTTACTGTATTTGTGTTTCTTCCTACTTTATTATTAGGGGCATTGACTACAACTCTGATCTGAGATATATAACAGTAAGTATCCTGTTCTGTGCATTTAAAGTGTTTTTTTGATTGTATCTGATTTATTTTCTGAAAAAAATATATACTTGTTCCCCACCTTTCTATGCTAGTATAGTCCAGTTTTCAGGTTAGTGCTGAATTCAGGGCTATGTTACAAATCTGTGTTTGCCCATACCTTGGATAGAGGAAGTTTCTCTGTTCACCTGTGAGAGAGGGGAGCTTTGAGCAGCCTACCTGTCTCTGGCGGAGTGGTTTCAGCCCAGAAATTAGTAGTTTATTGGCCATTTTGGGCTAATTTCTATCTCTTTCATTTCCCTGCTATAAAAAATGCATTTGCCTGGTTTTACGCGCCAGGCAGCACGGGCTAGCTAGGGTATAACTATTCCCGGCTCCACAAAGTCTCCTCTTCAAATTTTCACTTGGAACTAGACAAACTTTCAACTTAAGCACTCAACCCATTCATTTCTCAGCCCAGCACTTGCTCAAAACTCATAGCAAGCACTTATAAACAACCCTAGCACTAGACCCCCCCCTATACTGTACAGAAGGATGAGGCTATCTATTCGACCTTACCAGCCATTCAGTAAAATAGTTCACTGTACCTATCCAGGCATATCCAAAGGGCAGTTTCAGGTGTACTCTCAAGCCCATCTGGTGAATCTGGGCATTTTGAGGCAATGTTACAACTACCTCATGTACACAGACAACCCTCTCCTCCTACCACCAAACACTAATACATGAGAGAGATGCAATTATACGGACAAACTAGAGGCTAAGCTCTCTCAACCTAAGACTGGATCAGACAGTCAAGAGAAGAAGGGAAATACTTGCATCACACCACCAGTCTCACATAGACCCATCAAACCAACACCGTCAAAAAACACACACAAATACATGAAAACAAACTTGGAGGCTCTAAATAGAAATCTCTAAAAGCAGAGATCCAAGCAACGTCCACTCCCAAACACAAACCATGAAACACGTACTTCACAAAACCAGTGTGCCATGCAATCACGGCCATTAAGGCAAAATAACATACCCAACATACTAGTAATAGGTGATTCTATAGTCAGGCACACTGACGTCCCACTCACTAGGCTGAATAAGGAGAAGGATACTGTTAGCTGCCTGTCGGGTGCCAGGATCCGCCACATAACACAAGTACTCAGGTCAGTCCAGAACAAGTATAAATACAACTCTGTCATTGTCCATGTTGGCGTGAATGACATGAGCTGTACCTCCCTGGACTACATGAAAAGAGACTTGGAAGAGCTCTCTGATCACGTAGCCCAGGCCGGTATGACCCTGACCCTGAGTAGCATCCTACCCTCACCAAGAATGATACCACTGTATAAAGAAAAAGTTATCAATTTCAACCATTGGCTAAGTGTCTGGTGTCATTCAAATGGGGTTCCAGTGTCTGCCCGCCTGGGATAACATGCTCGACAAGCCACGCTGCTTTGCTAGAGACGGCTTAGACCTGTCACCCTGAGGCTTTCGAATACTGGCCAAGACTCTTGCCACCCCCATAGTGCCTTTTTTAGGCAAGGCTCAAAAGACAAACCCACCGCCATAAATAGCACAAGTAACAAAAAACTGAGGGTAATGCTACTCAATGCCAGAAGTCTAAACCTCAAAATGCACGCACTCAAGGCACTCCTCAGTATGGAGAAAATCGATATATGTGCAGTAACAGAAACCTGGTTTAAGGCTCCAGAGAGCACCCCAGCACTACCAGGCTACAACTCATACCATACATTTCAGCCACAGAACCCGGACTGAAATACAAAAGGCGGGAGCGTATCCATATTCATCAAGGATACCCACACCTCCAGGTTAGTGGCACAGCACGATGCTTCAGAGATCATCCACGTGCAACTAACAATGGGCAAAACTGCAATTCAAATTATAGCTTGCTACAGATCACCCACCATGTCCCAGGACTCCCATTCCGTGTTTCTGATAATACTGGGAAACATAAAGGTCCTACCAAACACCCTAATATTGGCTGATTTCAGTTACCCAAACATTAACTGGGAGAACTACTCAAGTAGTAACTCCCTTGCCCAACATTTCTTAGAATTTATAAACTCAAATGCCCTGGATCAGCTGGTAAACACTCCCACCAGAGGTGACAACATATTAGATCTGGTCATCACCAACATGGGCGACTGGTGTTTCTCACCGGAGGTCAACCCCTCGCTGGTTAGATCTGACCATAAACAAGTCACTTAGGATATCCACATTCCGCCGCCACCCCTGGACAAGGAAGCCGCCGTGAAAACCTTTTCAAAGCAAACTTCACATTACATAAGACCGAGGTGGAAAGTTTCAAAGCCCCCATGCTAAAGGATAACGCTGTCCAAGCTGCAAAATCCTTTACTAATGCATTCTATGGGCACCTACAAGAATGCATGGATCATGCTATCCCAAGCAAAACCAAGACTCACTCGTCCAAGAAAAGGAAACCAGTCTGGTGGACCCCTGCCATAAACAAACTATACAATAGAAGGAGAAAACTAGTACAGAAACGAGTAAAATCCCAAGAAGGGAAGACATCACTGATCAGTATCAGCAAGAAACTACAATCCCTCATAAAATCATCCAAGGCGAGTTTCGAAAGAAAAATTGCCGAGTTTTGAAAGAAAAATTGCCAAGGACTCCAAAGATTAACCACAAGGTATTCTTTAGCTATGTCAAGAATCTGTGTGGCAATGCTCAGATCTGCTCAGAGATGGTGCAGAATGGCACAAAATACACTGAACCGACCGATATCGCCAACATCCTGGCAGGCAGGTTCACTGCAAACTTTACCCCCCTCTCACCCCTAAAAGGGCCCATAACCATAACAAAAGAATGTAGAGCCCCTGAAATCACAGACATTTAGGTTAATACAGCCCTCTCCAAAGCCACAAACACAGTATCAGTGGGACCGGATGGTGTCCCAGGCTGCGTCAACACGAGCTCAAAGACTAACTAACCCCTCACCTAAACACACTGTTCAAACTCAGCCTTTCCACAGGCTACGTACCCATAGAGTGGCATACAGCAACAGTTATTCCTCTCCACAAAGGTGGAGCCACAACAGACCCCAGGAACTATCGCCCTATAAGCATGACTAGCTTGGTCTGCAAGATTATGGAGCGAATCATCATGGAACTCATTAACTGAGACATTAGGAACCTCCAAACACTGAACATAAACCCCTACGTCACAAGATGGGTTATCAACTGGCTCATGGACAGAACACACATGGTGAGAGTTGCGGGAGCTAGGTCTGAGACTAAACCAGTTACAAGTGGCGTTTCCCAGGTCTCAGTTCTAGGACCCTTCCTGTTCGGCATATACTTCTCAGAGGTAAGGCAAACACAGGAGGACTGCGGCTGACTAGGTTCATAGACGACTGCAAACTAGGGGCTATAATTGACTCTCTGGCTGACACAGACATCCTCCAAAAGGGTCTCACTGAGACGGATACCTGGTGTCAAAATCATGGCCTCAAGCTAAATGCCAAAATGTGCATAGTCATCCCCTTTGGAAAAAAGTACCCACAAACTACCACATAGTTGGTAGTCCCCTAAATATGGAAGACGTAATAAGTGATCTGGTGACCCAGGTAGATAGTAATCTCTCCTTTGATAATCACATTGCCAAAGTGGTTAGAAAATCCTTCTATGTGGATCACCTAATCACAAAAGGGTTCACATCCAGATCAAAAGAGGTCATTGTGCCCCTCTACTCATCAGACCCATCATAGAGTGCAACGCCCCATTTGGGATGTACTTTACAAGACTCCTGCAATAGCTAAAAAGACCACAGAAATACCTCACCAAGAGGATCACTGGCCTCAAACAGATACCCTATGCAGCCCAACTGAAGAAACTCCAGCTGTACTCATGCATACCGCCTACTCAGAGGTGATCTCTGCCTGACATACAAGGCCATGTCCAACCCAGAATTGATGGACATGCTCCACCTAAAGAAAACCATATCCCCTTGAGCCACATGCTCTAGGGATCTAAACCTCACCACAACAATAAATAGGATGTGCTGGAGGGATAGATTCAAGACTTCCCATGCTTTGGAACAAGATTCCAGTCTACATTAGGCAGAGCTCCTTGCTAACACTCTTCAAGAGAAACCTTGATGAGTGGATGGAAAACAGAAAGTTTACCTTGGGGATCACTTCAGTGGCTGTGCTGGACAGAGGCACAGGGAACTAATCTAAGGGGGCGGCGAAAGCCAACACATTCTGGCTAGGCTTATAAATGCCTTCGGGCAGATAGCCTAGTACCTTCCTATGAATTTCATTAGCAAAACATGTGAATGTGAGGCTTTTCTGTACCTTGAACATGTCTATTTGGTTAGTTATACAAACTTGGTTTAAGTGCACCACTAGCAGTTCCTGTTTGTCAGGGTTCAGCAGTTACCATCCATTCAAGTCTGTAGGTAGCTGCGGGGGTGTATCAGTATTTGTTAGAGAATGTTCACTAACAAATACTGATACAGTTCTTTAGCATCAGTCAATGCAGGCCCCCTTTTTTGCTCCCCTCTGACCATGATTGTTTTGCTTTTCGTTGCTTATTTTCGCTAACCGCACTATTCCTAGTGTTTTTTTTATTAACTTTGCTACTTATTTGAACTGTTTTTTAAATTCTGTTACTGCTTGCACTTTGATCATTTTTAAGTGTTTTTCGACTGTTTAATTGTTGAGGTCTACACACTCAAGTGCGCTAGCCATTTTTCTGCCTTGAAAATGTTTGCATTACTATAGCTGTTTTAATTTTCAAAAAACAAAACAAAAAAAAACAACCCCCCCCCCCAAAAAAAAAAAAATCATATCCCTCTACTAGTTTCCCACCTTTCTATAACCATTAGAGTCCGGTTTTCAGATCTTGGTGAATTCTGAGCTGTTGTGTAGTTTCTGTGTTGCCCAGATGTTACTAAAATAGAAGGAAGCTTCTCTGTTTATCAGTGAGAGTCGTGAGCTTTGAGCAGCCTGTCTGTCATTGGAGGAGTGGTTTCAGCTCAGAATTTGTAGTGTTATTGGCCATTTTGGGCTATTTTTATCCCTTTCATTTTTCCTGTTTAAAAACCTGTGTTTGCGCGGTTTTGCGCATCCTGCAGTACCGTTTAACTACAGTTAAAGTATTCCCGGTGCCAGAAAGTCTGCTTTTCAAATTTTCCCTTAGAACTAGCCAGTTTTTTTTAGTTTCAGCACTCAAAACTGTTTCCTTGTGTTCAGCACTTGCTCAGAACTCGTAAGCACTAAATAAACTACAAATTACTATAGCACTTGACTTTCCTCACTTGTCAAGAGGAAAACAGTTCTTAGTACTTAAATTAATAAGCACCTATCCAGGCATGTCCATGGGTCAGCTCCTGGTGTTTTCTCCTGTCCACCTGATTAATCTAGGCATCTTGGGGCAATGTAGCAATTGCCTCATGTACACTGACAACCCTCTCCTCCTACAGCCCAACACTACAACCTGTGAGAGATGCACTTATATAGCCAAACAGGAAGCCAAGCTCTCTCCAGCCAAGACTGGACTAGACAGTCAAGAGGAGAAGGTTAACACCTGCACCACACCACACTCAACACACAGTCCTTCAAAACCCACACTAAGAAAACCCACAGATAGAAACACAAAAGCACACACCCACAATCACGGAGGCTTTCAATAAAAATCTGCCCAAGCAGCAGAGACCTCCCAAGCTGAAACGCAGAAAACCGCCACCCCCCAACACTACCCAAATGACACACAGCCCACAAAATCAGTGTGCCAGTCAACCTCCGCTTATAAGGCAAAACAATGTACCCAACACACTAGTCATAGGTGACTCTATAGTCAGGCACACTGATGTGCCACTCACCAGGCTAAACAAGGAGAAAGTTACTGTCAGCTGCCTGTCGGGTGCCAGGATCCGCCACATAATGCACACAGTCAGGTCACTCCACAACAAGTACAAGTACAACTCTGTCATTGTCCATGTTGGTGTGAATGACCTGAGATGCACCTCCCTGGTCTACATGAAAAGAGACATGAAGGAGCTCTCGGATCTGCCCAGGCAGGTATGACCCTAGCCCTGAGTAGCATCCTGCCATCACCCAGAATGATACCACAGTACAAGGACAAAATGATTGACTTCAACAATTGGCTAAGATTCTAGTGTCATTCTAAGAGAATACAGTATCTGTCAGCCTGGGATGACATGGTCGACAGACCGTGTTGCTTTGCCAGAGATGGCCTGCACCTGTATCCCTTGGGATTCTGGATACTGGCTAAGGCTCTTCCCACCCCTATAGTGCCTTTTTTTAAGCAAGGTTCAAATGCCAAATTCACCACCATAACAGGCACAAGCAAGCAAACTCTGAGAGTAATGCTACTCAGTGCTAGAAGCCTAAACCTCAAAATGCACTCACTCGAGGCACTCCTTAAAATGGAGAACATTAACATCTGTGCAGTGACAGAGACCTGGTTCAAGGCTCCAGAGAGCACCCCTTCATTACCAGGCTATAATTCATACCACACCTTTTGACCACCTAACCTGGACCGAAACACTAAAGGCGGAGGCGTGTCCATATTCATTAAGGATATCCATACCTACAGGCTAGTTGCTCAATGTAATGCATCCAAAATTATTCAAGTGCAGCTAACACTGGGCAAGACTGCAATCCAGGTTGTAGCTTGTTACAGATCCCCCACCATGCCCCATGATTCCGACTCTTTGTTTCCTAAGATACTGGAAAATATTAAGGTTCAACCCAATACCTTAATTATGGGCAATTTTCAACTACCCCACCATCACCTGGGAAAGATACTCATGCACCAACTAATTCACTCAAAGTTTTCTGGAATTCATAAATTCCAACACCTTGGATCAGCTTGTCCACACCCCCACCAGGGTGAGCAATATCCTGGACCTGGTCATTACCAATATGGGTAACTGGTGTTCCACACCAGAGGTCAACTCCTCGGTGGTCAGATCCGACCACAAGCTAATCACCCCAGAATCCATATCCCACTCCCATTAAGGAAACCACCATCACAACTACTCTAAAGCCAACTTCATGCTTCTTAAGGCAGAAGTGGCAAACTTTGACACCCATTCAGATGGAAAATAGAGGTACAACTGCTGAATCTTATACAGATGCACTGTATAAGCACATACACAAGTGCATGAATCATGCCATCCCCAACAGAACCAAGATGCTAACCTCCAAAAAAAAGAAGCCAATCTGGTGTTCCCCTGTCATAAACTCTACAACAGAAGGAAGAAGCTGTTGCAAAAAAAAGAGTAAAATCCCAAGATTGGAGGAACTCCCTGGTTATTCTCAGCAAGAAGCTGAGATCCATCATAAAATCCACCAAAGCCAGTTACGAAAATAAAATCGTCAGTAATTCCAAAGACAACTGCAAAGCATTCTACAGCTATGTCAAGAATCTCAGTGGCAACACTCAGATCTGCTCTGAGCTACAGCACTTCTTCTTTTGGCTGCTCCCGTTAGGGGTCGCCAGAGCAGATCAACTGTTTCCATTTCTTCCTGTCCTCTGAATCTTGCTGTGTCACACCAACCCACCTGCATGTCCTCTCTCACCACATCCATAAACCTTATCTTAGGCCTTCCTCTTTTCCTGTTACCTGGCAGCTTCATCTTTAGCATCTTTTTCCCAATATACTCTGCATCCCTCCTCAGCACATGTCCAAACCAACATAATCTTCCCTCTCTGGCTTTGTCTCCAAACCTTTCAACCTGGGCTGACCCTCTAATGTACTTATTCCTAATCCTATCCATCCTCGTCACACCCAGTGCAAATCTTAACATCTTCAACTCTGTCACGTCAAGCTGTGACTCCTGACTTTTTGTCAATGCCACCATCTCCAACCCATATAACATAGCTGGTCTCACTACTCTCTTGTAGACCTTCCCTTTCACTCTTACTGGTACTTGTCTGTCACAAATCACTCCTGACACTCTTCTCTACCCACTCCATCCTGCCTGCACTCTCTTCTTCACCTCTCTTCAACACTCACCATTACTCTGAACTGTTGATCCAAAGTATTTAAACTCATCCACCTTCGCCACCTCTACTCCCTGCATCCTCACCATTCCTCTGTCCTCCCTCTCATTCATACACATATATTCTGTATTAGTCCTGTTGACCTTCATTCCTCTTCTCTGTAGAGCATATCTCCACCTCTCCAGGGTCTCCTCCACCTGTTCCCTACTCTCACTACATATCACAATGTCATCTGCAAACATCATAGTCCATGGGGACTCCTGTCTGATCTTGTCTGTCAACCTATCCATCACCATTGCAAATAAGAAAGGGCTCAGAGCTGATCCTTGATGTAATCCCATGCCCACCTTAAATGCATCCATCATTCCCACCGCAGACCTCACCGCTGCCACACTACCCTCGTACATATCCTGTACGACTCTTACATACTTCTCTGACACTCTCGACGTCCTCATACAATACCACAACTCCTCTCTAGGCACCCTGTCATATGCTTTCTCTAAATCCACAAAGACACAATGCAACTCCTTCTGACCTTCGCTGTAGTTCTCTAGCAACACTCTCAGAGCAAACATCTCATCTGTAGTGCTCTTTCCTGGCATGAAACCATACTGCTGATCACTAATCATCACCTCCCTTCTTAACCTAGCTTCCACTACTCTTTCCCATAACTTCATGCTGTGACTGATCAGTTTAATCCCTCTGTAGTTACTACAGCTCTGCATATCACCCTTATTATTAAAAATCAGTACCAAAACACTTTTTCTCCATTCCTCAGGCATCCTCTCACTTTCCAAGATTTCATTAAACAATCTAGTTAAAAACTCCACTTTCATTTCACCTAAACACCTCCATGCTTCCACGGGTATGTCATCTGGACCAACAGCCTTTCCGTTCTTCATCCTCTTCATAGCTATCCTTACTTCCTCCTTGCTAATCCACTGCACGTCATGATTCACTCTCTGCACATCATCCAACTTTCTCTCCCTCTCATTCTCTTTATTCATCAGCCCCTCAAAGTACTCTTTCCATCTGCTCAACACACTCTCCTCGCTTGTGAGTATGTTTCCCTCATTATCCTTTATCACCCTTACCTGCTGCACATCTTTACTAGCTCGGTCCCTCTGTCTAGCCAATCGGTGCTGGTCCTTTTCTCCCTCCTTAGTGTCCAACCTTTTATACAACTCGTCATACACCTTAGCCTTCGACACGTCTCTTTGCCATGCACCTCATCTCCTTATACTGTTGTCTACTTTCTTCATCTCTCTGACAATCCCACTTCTTTGCCAACCTCTCTCTCTGTATACTCTCCTGTACTTCTTCATTCTACCACCAGGTCTCCTTGTCCTCCTTCCTCTTTCCAGATGTCACACTAAGCACCTTTCTAGCCACCTCTCTTACTAGCTAGAACACAATGGCACTAAATACACAGAACAAACTGATATTGCCAACATCCTGACAGATAGGTTCAGTGCTAACTTTACCCCCCTCTCACCCTCCAAAGGGTCCATCTTAATACCGGATGAATGCAAAGCCCCTGTAGTCATGGACGAACAAGTAAAGACCGCACTCTCTAAAGCCAAGAACACAGCATCCATGGGACCAGACAACATCCCAGGCTGCGTACTGCACGAACTACAGAACGAACTGGCACCAAACCTAAGTACCGTGTTCAGTCATAGCCTCACCTCAGGCTATGTGCCTACTGAATGGTGCACAGCAAAGGTTAACACACTCCACAAAGAGGGTTCCACCACAGACCCCGGAAACTACCTCCCCATTAACCTGATCTGCAAGGCCATTGAACATATCATCTTGGAGCTTATAAACAAAGACATAGGTAACCTCCAAACCCTGGACTCCACTCAGTTTGGGTTTGTAAAAGGTAGATCATGTCTACTAAGCCTGATTGACTTCTTTGAAGCAGTCACCAGGGCCTTAGACGAGGGCAGGGTAGTGTACACAGCCCATCTTGACCTCGCCAAGGCTTTCAACACCATCCCCCACTTTGGAAGAATAGATTAACTCACTAAACTGGGCATAAATCCCTATGTCACAAGATGGGTAGCCAACTGGCTCACTGACAGAACCCACACAGTAACGTAGACAACTCCAAGTCTGACTTCAGACCAGTGATTAGTGGAGTACCACAAGGTTCGGTCCTGTGTCCTCTCCTGTTCGGCATTTACTTCTCTGAAGTGCAGTCCAACACAGAAGGTCTTTTGCTAACAAAGTTTGCAGACTATTGCAAACTGAGACCCATAATAGAATCACCTAATGATGTAGACATTCTACAAAAGTGCCTCACAGAGACAGATGCTTGGTGTCAAAGTTATGGCCTCAAGCTGAATGCCAAGAAGTGCATTGTCACCCCCTTTGGGAAAAACTTTGGTACCCATGAACTACCACATAGGCGGTAGCTCGCTAAACACTGAAAGTGTGATGGGACCTCAGGACACAGGTGGACAATAGTCTCTCCTTTGATAACCACATTGCCACAGTAGTCAGGAAATCCTTCTACGTGGTACACCTCATCACAAAAGGGTTCTCCTCTTGAAAAAAGGAGGTCATTGTTCCTGTCTACTCATCCCTCATCAGACCCATTATAGAATACAGTGCCCTGTTTGGCATGCATCTCACAAGACACCTATAACAACTGGAAAGGCCACAGAAATACCTCACTTAAGAGGATTACTGGCCTCAGACAGATGCCATATGCAGACTGTCTCAAAAAACACCAGGTCTACTCCATCGCATATCACCTACTCAGAGGCGATCTCTGCCTAGCATACAAAGCTATGTCAAACCCAGAGCTGTTGGACATGCAACACTTAAAAGAAATCCCAGTCTCTCCGAACCACATGCTCCAGGGACCTAAACCTTGTCACTGCATTAAACAGAACATGTTGGAGGGATCGATTCCTGCCCCAGAGACTTCCCATACTCTGAAACAAACTACCCATTCATGTCAAGCAAAGCTCCTCATTGGCTGTCTTTAAGAAAAATCTTGATGACTGGATGGGAAATAAAAAATTCACCTTGGGGATCACTTCTGCAACGCTGCTCAACAGGGGCACAGGAAAATAATTTTCTTGGGTGGCGAAAACCAGGGAACCTTTTTGGTTAGGCTTATATAGGCCCCAGGGCTGATAGCCTAGTACCTATGATTATTGTCTAAGTCAGCTTAAAAAGCTGTTCACTTAAGTTAATAAATTTGTCATGGGTGACTTTAACTACCGCACTGTAAACTTGTATAGCTAGTAACAAATACCGTCAAAAATTAATTGATTTTATTAATGCTAATTCCCTTGATCAGATGTTCTCCTTCTCGTTTGGGTGACAGTCTTCTTGACCTAGCAGACTTCCTCCATTCTTGTTCTACCCCAACGTCATTATTTTCTTAATAAAGTCTGACCCCACTTGGCAGTAACCTTTTCCCTTAAAGACACACATTCTTAGGTCCCCCCAAAAAACATTTGGGGAGATTCATAAAGGTTAACATGAGGTAACTTTTCTGAATTCAAGAACAGTCCTACCGCAATGCTTTTTGCTGTCTATTCACTCAGAAAGGTTGTACAAAGTGTACACTTGTGGTAACCTTTATGAATCTCTCCGGTGGTCCATCTCCTTCGGGCCCAGCTCGGATTCCCTCATTGGATCCGGGGAGAGTAGCTCCCTTACTGGCATCCCAGGAAGGTCACTCAACCTCTGCGTTCGACGTGGTGGAAAGGGTTCTCTCCAGTGGATCAAGACCCCTGACTGTTTCTTCGGATTCTGCCCCAAACCCCTCTGCTTTGGGTGCGAGTCCCGTAATTTTACCGCAGGGAAAGCCTGTGCTCGAGGAGCCCCAGACGGTTTCCCTTGAGGAACATCAGAATTATTGCAAACCTTTTTAACAACTACAAATGGTACAGTTCTCTAAATAGCCTAGCACAAAATGCTGCTGTGTGCTCCCATGAATTGTATTTCCTTCTGGAAGGATAGATTAATGATCCTGTTCCTTTTTACTGTAAGAATAATGCTAAATTTAAAAATAAACATGTGGTGGAGTCCCTCAGTATAAATATGACTTAAAACTAACAAGTGAAACCCTCAATTACAGCATCTTAAGAGTGCAAACGCAGCAGTGCACTCAAGGTTGTTATTAGCTGTAAAGATATCAAGGCCTTCTTCAGTTACATTAAGAAATTAGGAAATGATGCCCCTTACTGTACTGAATTTTTTTACTAAGATCCTCAAAGACAAATGAAGTACTAATTTCACAACCCCAACCCATCTGTATGCTCTCCCCCAATACCAACCATCCCATCCCTCCCAAAATCACCTTAAATCAGGTTATATCTGCACTATACAAAACCCAAAATATTTGCTGTCTGGGACCTGATAGTAACCCTGGCTGTTTGCTAGTATGTATTAAGCATCATATAGCCAAGCCTTAATCTTCATTTCAGTTCTCTTCATGTGTTCTCTGAAGTGTGGAGAATAACCATAGGTATATCATTATAAGAAGAAGCCCATGACAGACACCAGAAACTAATGTCCTATTGGGTCTATATTATATAATTGAACGCTTAAAAAAGCGAACGCTGATTGATCGACCTAATTTAAGCGAAAGCTTACAATCTCGAACTGTCAGATCAGCGATTTTTATCCCAGGGAAAATAATCGCTGATCCAAACACATACACACAACACAAGCACACCAAACAAACAGAAATCCACACACGTACACCTAAAATCTGATACCTAACCCTACACTAAACTATGCACACATCACTAACTACCCACTTACCTTAACCCAAACCCTAACCCTAAGGTCCGTCACTATCGCACACTCACCTCACCCGCTCCCTAACCCTAACTCACTTAAATCCGCCCTAACCCTCATGTCCACTCAATCATACACACACCTAACCCGAGCCCTAACCCTAAATCACTCTAACACTCACATCCACACAATCGCACACTTACCTGAATCCGACCGGTAACTTTTCACCATAACACTGAAAATACCGAAGCAACAGAAACGGACAACTGAATTCTTTCCCTAGGAAAATATTCGAGTTTCTGCTGCTTCGATATTTTGCAGTTTCGCGAAAATAAGTTCGATCAATCAACATTCGCTTTTTTAAGCTTTCAGGGATATAATATAGACCCTGTCCTATTACCCCAACAGGTATTGCCTGTAAAGTAATGTAGTGCAAAATTGCCGGGCTGATAAAAAAAATGACATGTTTGACTTACAAACTGTGGATCCAAACCATTTCATATTTGTAAAACGTAGGTCATGCTTACTAAATATAGTCCATTTCTTTGAATGGGTCACTAAAATCCTGGATTGAGGGTCTGTCCATCAGTACTGCTTACCTTGGCCACTCCAAAACCTTTGACACCATCCTACATACTGGTGTTGTAGATAACCTCTTCCAACTTGACCTAAATCCATAAGTAGTGTAGTGGATAGCCAACTGTCTCTGACATAACTCAGCACTGTTATAATAGAGATATGTCTCTTAGGGGAGTGTCAATAGTGGGATTCCATATGATTAATCTCCTGGGCCGCTTGCTGTTTTTTATCTACATCTCAGAAATGAAAGGTTTCACGGGATTGTAGCCAAGTTTGCAAACACCTGCAAAATGGGTTAATTCTCATATCTCCTTGGGCACTTCGATACTCCAACAGGGAGTAGACCGGGCCATCAGCTGGTATGTTAGTTACATGCTTACCTTAAATGATAAAAAATGCTGCATAGTTATCTTTATGAAAGACACCACTGTGTCCTCTTACCACTTTCTGGTATCCCCCTCAAAACAGGTGCAGTTATCTGGGACATGGATATTTATGTTTGTCTGTTTTGATCAGTATGTCTTGATTGTGTTTAGAAAGTCCTTCTGCCTCTCTCAGCTGAACTGTAGGAGTATCTCCTCCAGGTTTCATACTGTCTTGGTTCCTCTATACTCTTCCATTATGAAAACTATCCTTGAATATAGAGCTCCTTTTGGAATGTTGTTCACAAAGCATATTGTCTGGCTTGAAAGACTGCAAACATTTATGACCAAAAACAATTTTGGACTACACAATCTAAGATGCTCTGAAGGAATAAAAGCTCTGTTCTTCTACGCTGTCTAATATAGACTCTGGATGGGTGATCTGTGTTTAGCTTTTTGAGTATTGAAAAACCCTACTGTTTTTGACCATCTCTACCTTCAGAGAATCAATAGTCTGCCTAACACTTACGCCAAAGACCTCAGCTTTCACTGCAAGATCAACAACACCTGCTAACATGAGAGATTTGTGATCCAGTATATTTCCTGCCTTATGTCTAAACTTTGTTTACATATTTGTTTACCTGTATACTTTCAAAACTAGGCTTGTTGTTTGGATGAGAGACTATAAATTCATGCCTGATGTATGTCGAAATAGTATCCTTACCAGGGTAACCAATATACTTTCAGTATGAAGGGGTGTCACAGCTATGCTCCTTGATGGCTTTTCTGCTGTAAACTTAGCATGAACCTATGGATAGGCAAAGTTCTGCATCCATCAAAGGAGTCATTTCACCTAACATCTTGGTGGTTGAAGTTTTCAATTTTAGAGTGAAGCATTCAAAATGCAGCTAAAAGATAAACAAATAACCAAGAAAGAAGCTAATGTAACTAAAAAGAAACAAAGCTCGAAAGACGCACAACCACTCCAAGAACTTCTTTAATAAAAAAACAGATTAAGAGCTTTCATCGGGCTAATTCAAAGACTTCATCAGAATCAGTTTAAGCATACCAAAACCACTATTTAAACATCCACTCCTATTACTTACATGACCTACTGAATAAATAAAAAACAAAACTCAAAAACTTATTGAAAATATTGTTCTCAAATAAAGATACATATTCTTTCAATAAACTATGTAAAACAACTTTTCAAACAGAAATATGTTTTATGTGTGTACACTTGATATTTATCCAATCCAACTTTAAAAACATAAGAACATTTAATTACACCTTGTAGGAATTAAGTCTAAACACTGACTGTGGATATCTGCTCATTTAATCCAGGAGAAATACAAG
Organism: Protopterus annectens; assembly: GCF_019279795.1. NCBI lineage: Eukaryota > Metazoa > Chordata > Ceratodontiformes > Protopteridae > Protopterus > Protopterus annectens. The sequence goes on from NC_056741.1 coordinate 412,591,980, forward strand.
CATTTAATCTCAATTGCTACAAGGTCTCCTTCCGCTCTATTATGTGCACAAATAAAACATATTTCTGTTTAAAAAGTTGTTTTAACTTTTAGATAGTGGTCTTAATATGCTTAAACTTATTCTGAATTAGCCTGACAAAAGCACATAATCTGTTTTTATTAAATAATTTCTTGGAGTGGCTGTGCTTGAGCTTTGTTTTTTTTTGTTTTGTTTTTTTATTACAGTTAAAAGATGTCCTTCGTATACATAGAATGCATTATGTGAGAACTTTGTCAGACTGGAAGAGATTTTTTATTGGTGTGATGAATGCAGCTTAGTGCCACTTCAACTTCATCCCTGTCAGGTCCTAGATTGCCTTGTCTCATTTGGTTTCTAAAGGTCTGACTTGCTAATCTGTTTATATTCCTTGTTCAGCATTGTTAGCATGTCTACTTTGAGATACTACACTAGCTTGTAGGCCCACAGCGAAGAAGATTCTCACTTGAGTACTGTCTTCAAAGCCACATAAGAACCACACTATTCTCAAACTGGAATTCATAAAGTTTGGCAAAACTTTCTATGTGAAGAAGTTGTTAATCTCGCCGATTATTCTCACTGATGGGTTGGAGCCGATAACAAGCTTAAGGTTTGCCAGTAGCTCGAGACCAGCCCCTTATCCAACCATGCACTGCTAGAATTACCAGAGATCTCTGTGATCCAGAAAGCTCGGACCATTTTAGAAACAGAATTAACAGCAAGTTTTTAAAAAGTTTTCCTTTTTGATATATTCATGTAGTGTGTATTAGTTCCATTATTTTAGATAGTTTAGACAGTTTAGATAGTTTAAATTGTTTTAAATTAGGGACTTGTTGGCTTTTTAGTTTGTGTGGGCCTTTAGCCCCTTTTCCTACTATTAATCCCTTTAGTAGTTAGTTTTTTTTTTCTGTGGGACTCTTAGTCCTATATTTGTATTATATTTTTATTTATATATATATATATATATTACTGTTGTAGATGGTGCCCGGGTTGGGCTAAGTTGTTTGTGAATCTGTTTACTGTTTTTCTCTCAGTATGTCAGAGGATAGGGAGAAATCCCATCCCAAATCGGGTTTTAAAAAATGCCCAGATTGTGGGCAGAAAATGTCCATTCAATGTGTCTACTGCTTGGGGGCCAAGCACCTCCAAGACACCTGTAGCATTTGTCACTCCTTCTCTTCAAGAGTCCTCTTGGAGAGAAGGAGGAAACTTATAGACCGAGGATTGCTACAGCAATCTTTTTCAGAGGTTTTGAATAGCCATGAAGGTGCTAGTATGTCTTCCAAATCTTCAAAATCCAAATCTTCAGATAAGGTATCCAAAAAGGCTAAAATTTCAGGAGGGGGGTCATCAGTTCCACAGTCATCGGAGCCGAATGTACCTTTGATTTGGAGCCAGCTCTCAGTATTGGAGCCGGTCTCTGAAGTTTCTTCTTCACCTCTGCTCCAGTCAGCACCTTCGGTGCATTCAGCTAAGTCTTCAGTCAGCCTTTCGGATTTGGACATGGATCGGCTAGTGCAGAAGCTTTTACAGGCACCAGGACTTGCCAAATTGTTGTCAGCCCTGAACAGCTTGTCGGTGCCAAAGACCATGGAACCAAACTTGTCTACTTCTCCTCCGAGCCGTACTGGACTCTCGGAGCCGAGGAAAGTCGAACTGATGGTGGTCGGACCCTTGGAGCTGATATCCGCTCCGGGGTTATCAGCTCCATCTACTCGGATGTCCTTGGCGCCGACTGAGGGCTCTAGGAGCCGATGCTCTCCAGTCGGGTCCGGGGAGGGTAGTCGCACTGACTTGTCGGTGCCGACTTTCCCTCTCGGGGCTTCGGCTCGGATGAGCTCGGCTCCTACCTCAGGCTCGGAGCCCAGTGTTTCGGTGCGGGAGGATCAGACGGTACTCTCGGGTCCGTCCACTCCTCCTCGTCGGAGCCATGGTTCCTTCGATGCTATGTTCATAGGTTCATAGGTTCATAGGTTAGTACTAGGCTAACTGCCCTTTTGGACCATTTAAAGCCTAGCCAATTACCCCATGTGAGAATCAAACCCTGCACCTTGTGTCTTTAAGGTAAACACCTTAACCATTTTGTCATCCTCCCTCCTCTATGAGGAGAGTTTTGTCTCCAAAGACAACATCAGCATCGGTTCAGCTTTCCCTCTCCCCTCAAGCTCCTGTCTCTACTTCTGCATCTACTGACCCCTGTAAACGTAGAGGCCCGAGCCTCAAGTATCCCCACAGGGTGTCCCCTGCTCTTCTGAGACCTCCCCAGATCCCCCCCACTGAGGAGGTGCCCAGAAAGAGACTGTGCAAGAGGAGGCACTTAGACTCCCCACAGGAGTCTTTGACATCTGACACGGACTTAGATGAGTCAGAAGGGTCTCCTCGGTCCCTCTCTGAGGATATCTCTTTTGCAGAGATACTAGAGATCCTTAGTCAGGGGGGAGACTGGCAGTCCAAGACCCCTACTGAGGATGAGTTTGTGCTCTTGAAGGCTTTTGGGTCTCAACCTTCCACTTCTTGGGTGTCTCTGCCTTACGACAAGTTCATGGATCTGATCTGTCATAAGGCATGGGAGTCACTGGAGGCCATGGAACCTGTTTCTCGTAGACCCAATAAATTCATATCTGCCCCAGTCGATAAACCTTTTTTGACAAAAGGAGTGCCTGTGGATGCCATGGTGGTGGCTGCAGCCACCAAAAAGGAAGTATCTGAGACATCCTCTTCTATCCATCCCCCTAACAGAGATTCTAGGGTTATGGATAGATATGGGAAGCGCATGTTTAGTTCAGCGACTTTTTCTCTGCGATCACTGAACTACTTGACCCATTTTACAAGACTACAGAGAGATCTCCTGAAAGTGCTAGGAGATCTCTCCAGGGTACAGTAGCTGCAGGAGTGGCCGACAAAGTCAAAGCCCAGCTCGCTACCCTTAACTCAGTAGTGAACTCGTCCATACGTCTCATATCCTATGCAGCTGATGGTTCGAGTAGAGCCGCTAGTTCGGGCATTGCTCTTTGCAGACCAGCCTGGATGCATCTCTGTTCCTTTGCGGAACCCTTCAAGTCTTCTTTTATTAATACCCCATTTGATGGCTCATAACTGTTTGGGCCCAAAGTAAAGGAAACTTTAACCAGGTGTGAACAGGAACGCAAGACTTTATCTGCCGTTGGGGTCCGCTTTTCCACTCCTACTCGTCCCTACCCCATGGGCCCTAGGGGGGGAAAGATGTGGTTCCGAAAAACTCTAGCAGCCTTTCACGACACACGTGGTGAAACCCCCTCTAGAGGCAGAGGAGGGGGTTATAATGGAAGATGCCACCCCTGTGGCATAGGGGGTCCGCAGCAACAGGGTGACAGGGGTCAGTTCTCTGGTCAGTCCTACCAGCGCTCCTGAAAGGGGGCCCGACCGTTCAGCTCTGGAAGCAGTTGGGGGTCACTTGTCTTTGTACCCAGAAGCCTGGATAAACATAACATCGGATACTTGGGTACAAAGCATCATTTCCAGAGAATATTTCATACCGTTCTTTACCCCTCCCATTCCTATCAAAAAAATCACAGATGTTCCACCCAGTCTCAGGGAACAAGCAGTCGTAGAGGTCCACAGATTGCTAGAAAAAACTGTCGTCCAACCAGTTCCAGCAGACCAAGTCGGATTCGGAACTTACTTAAGATTCTTTTTGGTATCAAAGAAAACAGGAGACTGGAGACCTGTCTTGGACCTCAACAGACTCAACAAGTTCATAAAGAAAGAGAAGTTCTGAATGGTCACGCTTCAGTCCATTTTTCCCTTTTTAGGGAAAGGCGATTGGATGTGCTCCATAGATCTCAAGGACGCGTACTATCACATAAAGATGGACAGACGCTCCAGAGATCATCTGCGCTTCCGGCTGGGATCCAATCATTACCAGTTCGAGCTCTGCCCTTTGGTCTCACTTCAGCCCCAGAGTGTTCACCAAATGCATGGCAGTGGTTACAGCTCACCTGAGGCATCTAAGATTCCAGGTGTTTCCATACTTAGACGATTGGCTCCTCACCACTACCACCAGGCATCATTTGACTCAGGCAACACAATGCACTCTGACACTCTGCCATCAATTAGGCATTACGATCAACTTCGAAAAGTCTGCCTTATCGCCATCTCAGCATGTCGTTTTTATAGGAGCAGAGTTAGATACCTCAACCACCACTCTACATCTCCCTATCGAAAGAGTCTCCCTTCGCCAAAATGTCAGCTCACTGGTGTCAAAGAACAAAGCTACAGCAGCGGAGGTATTGAAAGTACTAGGTTTGATGGCGACAGTAATCCTGGCTATACCACTCGCAAGGATGCATATGCGAATCCTTCAATGGCTTCTCTTCACTCCGTGGTCTTACCAGAAACTACCAATGCACCACATGATTCTTATCACGGATTCTTGCAGGAGAGACCTTCTGTAGTGGTTGACGTCTCTTCGTGTTACAGTAGGGAGACCCTTTGCCCCCCCCCCAGTAGCCACTGTGACCACGGACGCTTCCCTGATAGGGTGGGTGGGGGGCATTTTCAGGGAAAGACTGCCCACGGCACATGAACAGATCAAGAATCACATTTGCACATCAATGTTCTAGAGCTGAGAGCGGTACTTCTGACACTGCAGTACTTTCAGGACTCTCTCCCTCTAGGGACTATTGCAATTCAGACTGAAAACATGTCAGTAGTCTGATACTAGAACAAGCAGGGCGGAACCAAGTCTTACCCCCTTTGTCAAGAAGCCCTCAGGGTTTGGCAATGGGCTGTGTCATCCCAGCATTTTCTGTTAGCAACGCACATCCTGGGGAAATCCAACATCATAGCGGACAAGCTAAGCAGGGCAATATTACTCCCTCACGAGTGGTCTCTCAATCAACAGGTTGCAGAGTTGATTTTCCTCAAATGGGCCAGCCTTGCTGCGGCCTTTTTGCCAGCCACATCAATTCAAAATGCAGAAGCTACTTTGCCCTGATACCACCTCCCGGTCATCCCCCGAGAGATGCACTTTTACACGATTGGCCCCCGGGTCTCCTTTATGCATTTCCACCCTTCTCATTAATACCCAGATTTCTACAGAAAGCAAAATTGCTGGGAAGGAAGGTTATACTCATAGCCCCCTACTGGCCTCGACAGATTTGGTTTCCATTTCTCCACCATCATCTGTTGGAGGATCCATTGATCCTGGACCCAGTTCCAGACCTTCTGACGCACCTGTCAGGGGACCTTCATCCTTCTCTACAGTCCCTGAAACTGACTGCTTGGCTAATCCACTTCCCCTAATTGCCAGGCTTCATTCAATTTCAGAAGATACAAGACAGAGTCTCTTGTCCTCTCACAAGCCATCTACCAGGAAATTATATGGCAGCAAATGGAAAAGGTTCTCAATTTGGGCCAACGCGCAGAACATTGACCCTTTTCGAGCTCTGCTATCTTCGATCTTGGAATTTTTTACAAAAATTTTTTAAGGAAGGGGCAGCAGCTGCTACAGTTAGAGTTCAGTTAGCTGCTATCTCAAATTTTCACCTTGGTCTTGATGGCTCAAATATTATGAGCCATAAATTCTCCAGAACCTTCCTTAAAGGCGTTCTTCATATGAGACCTCTGATCAGAATTCCCTTTTCTCCCTGGAATTTAAACCTTATGCTGTCTCAAATTATTCTTCCTCTCTTTGAACCAGCTTTTTCTTGTGCTTTAAAATTCTTATCGTGGAAAACAATTTTTTCTTGTTGCCATTACGTCTGCCCACAGAGTGTCAGAACTTCAAGCATTATCCATCAGACCACCCTACATGATCTTCCATGCTGATAGAGTATCTCTCAGAACAAACTCCTCATTTTTACCTAAAGTCTGTTCTGAGTCAAACATCAATCAGGTCATTGAACTACCAGTGTTCTTCCCCAACCACTCTAACAACTTAGAATATATGCTGCACAAACTTGATGTTCACAGACAGCTCAGATTTTATCTTGACAGAACTGAGGATATTAGAAAATCAGATCAACTTTTTGTAGCCTTCTCAGAAGCAAGAAAAGGCAATCCAGTGGCTAAAACAACCTTATCTAAATGGTTATCCGATTGTATATCCTTTGTTTATAAAAATGTGAACATGCCTTTAATGCACAAACCAAAAGCTCATTCTACCAGTGCTGTCTCTACCTCTTCTGCTTTCCAAGCTAAATTGCCCCTTGACGTTATTTGCGCTGCAGCCACTTGGTCTAACCCTCATACCTTTATCTCACATTACAAAGTAAATAAGGCTTCTAGGGACAGGTCTTCCTTTGGTTCTACAGTACTGAAGAACATACTCCCATGAGCCACCCAGGGTTGAAGGTGCTAAGGACGCTACCCATCAGTGAGAATAATCGGTGAGATTAACAACTTCACATATAGAAGTTATGTACTTACCATAACGTTCCATGTGAGTTGTTTATCTCGCCTTTATTCTCACATCCCTCCCTCCTTCCCCCTCCTGGCTGACTGTTGACTTAGAGGCTAGTGCCATCCTGGTTATTCAATATTTCTTTTTCCCTTTGGGTACTCTTCTTCGTAGATATATATGAGAGTATGTATAGGTTGTATATATGTATATAAATATATATATAAATGTATAGACTATTATTCGCAGCAAACAAGATCTGAGGTAATTCTAGCAGTGCATGGTGGGATAAGGGGTTGGTCTCGAGCTGCTGGCAAACCTTGAGCTTGCTATCGGCCGTGTCGGAGCCAAGGATCGGCTCCAAACCCATCAGTGAGAATAAAGGCGAGATAAACAACTCGCATGGAACGTTATGGTAAGTACATAACTTCTATTTTTGATTGTTAGCTTCTGTTGGTTTATTTAATAGAATATTAACCCATTTGTGGCAGTCACCTCCAATGAAAGGATGTCAGAACTTCATAGGATGGCTTCTAGCAGGCAGTCATTTGCATATACTAGGAGCAAAGATTTCATAACGTCTGACCAGCTTTTTAGTTCCTTTGCAAGAAACAGATTGGGAATCTCAGTGAATAAGCAATTCAAAGTACCATTGTTTTGATAAGACATTAAACCAAGGTTCCAGCTGCCTTCATTGGTACAGGCCCAGGTGGATGTTAAAGATCCCATGGGTCTCATAGAAATGAGTTTGTGTAGTTTTGTTGACACTACAACCAAAACAAAAAATGTGCAGCAACTAATGAAATGTATAACTTCAAAAGATGTACAGATATAGTGATCATCACAGTCTTGATTTCAAATAGGATACATTTGCATTTGTTTCCCAACTCATGTCTCTAGTCTTATTATAAAGTAAAGCAGAACAGTCCTCAGGCTTAAGTCACCAAAATAGTGTTTTGTTTATAAACTTCCTGTGAGCAAGATGCATAAAAAGGTTCACCTTTTCCAAGGCAACATGCAGTTTCTTTGTGAGGAACCATAACATTTTTATGACCTTCATGGGGGGAAAAAAACTAAAAAGCAGACAGAAAAAAAAACTTCTATAAAACTTCTACAGCTAAACCAGTTTGTATTTGAACCCAGGCATTAGTTAAACCAGGAGTTCTAAAAACCTCATGCTGAAGTGATCTTGTCACAATTCCTCAAGGCCAAGAATAATTATTATAAAATTTGACTCCACAAAACCTCGGTCTTTCATCCTCCTCAGCTTTCCCTCCCAGATTTATGATCAGATAGCCACACCAAGATTCCTTGAATGCAACATATCCTCAAAAATCAGTCTAAGTAATAAAGAAGCCCCTCCTATATGTATACCTATGTAAGATGCGCAGAAGACCAGCTTACAACAGAGCGAGGATGAAGGAGACAATTGTAAATCACCCTTAAAGTTCTCTGCTAGGAAACAAGATGAAATCAACAAATAAGGGTTAAAAATTTAGTAAAACCCTACATAAACTTAATCACAGTAGGGATCCATTTTATCCACCACTTGATATGCTCTCCTAAGCCCTTGAATCTTAAAATCCAACCTTCAACCACTTGAAGAGGGCTGAAAGAACATTGCAAGTCTAACACAGAAATACATATTAAAATACCAGTGTAACATACCCTTCCATCCCAAACTCAGAGGACACCCTCACATGACAATCAAGAAGTTTAAGTTGTAGACAGATTAATTATATTTGCATGCTATTGCCAAATCACTGCTGAAAAGTCATTCTCCTCATCAGGTTCTATAAACTAGTCACATTTAAGGAGATTATCCTTAGCACTACCGTGCATTTTCCATGATGTGGCTGAGGCATTCTCTTCTTTGACGTCCCTTTACATTTATATTTCAAAACCTCTGATCTGTAGAATTAACAATATATGGGGCAGCAGAATATGAGCCCTGCAAAAATACTAAACAAGGACAGCATAAGTATTCTGGATAGCAGTTGTTTCCTGAACTATCTTTCTAAGCTTTTAAAAAAATACGTTTTTACATTTCACAAAAGTAGAAGGCTGTGTGTTAAAAGATTATTGTCCAAATCAGCATACCTGCTTCTTCTCATAAACACAGGACAATCATAGTTTGGGTAGAAATGCTAAAGTGTGTGGCATTAATTTAATATGTGGGGCAGTCAGAACCAGCGTGTTTATTCCCACAGTCAGTATAACTCAATTTCCGTTTACAGACTTGGTCCAAGTGTGTTTTCCTCCAACAAAAACAAAACATGGGGAAAAACAAGTAGTCTGGAATAATAAGTGGTGCACCTTTTACTGTGTACATATAGAAAAAAGAAGATACGAGGCAAGGCATTATCAGAAAGTTTGAGTGACAGACCCCTGTTCCCAAGTCCAAAGTCCCAGTAAAAGCCTGGAATGAAGCAAAGGCACTGACTGAAAATGTCACAAAAGAAAAATCCTTAGTTCTTGCAAGAATGATTCTATCTTGTGTGCCTGTGTTGCAAAAAAAAAAGTATACTTTGTTTCACAGTCACTGTGGAGTCATTTTTCATTCTCTTCAAAGCATTTTCAAAAGAGATTTAACCCAGGAATGTTGACTTTCACTGACTGGATAATAGTTATAAAAAAAAAAAAAAGCTGTTACCTGAGGCAAGGAATCCACATATTTGAAAAACAGGGTTTATCAGGAAAGCAGGTTGCAGACCATGTCCAGAAATGTGAGAGTAGATGGGAAACATAGGAGTAGGAGCAAAAACAATCAGAGAATCACTCTCTCTCTCTCTTTTGGCAGACTTGAGTCTTAATGAAAAAGAGTAACATCTGGAAGTGTACTCCTCTTGTCAGTCCACAGGAACAGCGCCTTGGACAGGAATGGACTCTGCAACATCCCCTGTGATCATGTCAGCTGCAGACTTTGTAATATCAGAGATATATTCTTGGGGTTTAACAAGCTTTTCTGTCAATATATTAATGCAGTGTAATACATTGAAAGTAAGGCTGCATCAGCAAGTGCTTCCACTAGATTGTTCATCATGACACATGATCTCATCTGCATAGCCATCACAAAAAGAGTAGGAGAATTTTCCTGGTGTCATGGACAAATTTCCTCCAGTCTTCATAAATGCCACTTTTGGTCTTCCCCTGAAAATAGGCCATAGGACTTATGTGATTAACCCAATAAAATCTATATAAAAATAAATAAATAGACCCTTAGACTGCATAGACATTTACTGTGATTCTGTTTGGGGACAGTTTAAGAATCCATCAGGGATCACTTTACAAGGGCAGTATCAGCTGCGCTTTTATAAAGAGTTTCTTGTTGCTTTTTTTAAAGTGATCTGCCAGCTTTTCCATATGCATCGTGGCATTCAGTGGGTCAATTGCACCAGTGTTTTTCATTTTGCCCTTTTTAGGGCTGTTTTTTAATAAAAAGCTTTATAAACTTATTAAACCACAGCCCCACAAACTTGGCTTTTCCAGTTGTGAAGTTACCATATGGTAACATGAACTGTGTCCATAGACTTCAATGGGGTACCTTTGCTCATGTGCCATGATGTGCCTTTTAAAGTCTATGGACCTAACAGATCCTTTGTCTATGTCACTGAGGTTAAATTTATACATAGGTTGGTATTCTACCTAGTCATATAATATAAAGTTAGGAATGGTGATGTATTGTAGCGCAGATGTGTGAAGTACTTGCTGTAGGAGTAAATTACTAAATTATCTCTCTGTTCACAGCAGATTTCCTCCCTTTATCCTCTGTAGCACCTTTCCTTTCCTAAGTGTTCTGTGTTTTCATGGATGATATGATGGAAAAAGAAGGTGTTTTGGTTAAGGCATTCAACGTCATTTAACCTGTGGTCAGGTACTACAGCAGAATGATGGATTACCTTTTTGTTTGAAAAAGCTGTTGATGACAGCAAAACAAAATGTGATATCTGTAGAATCAGCATGGCATTTCTTTCCTCTATAGAAGATTTTGGTGTTGTGTGTTTTACTTCAGCAACTTGGGAAATTGTAGTACCCAGGTATAGCTGTAGATGGAGTTGTTCCCACTTTTTATTTTATTTTTGTGTTTGACGTGCAGGGAACATTACTCACTCCCACCTCAGTTGTTCATTGGTGACTGCAACAGTGCTTACACCTTTGGCCTGGGTCTTTTAAATAGCCTAAGAGTGAGTGGTCATGGATGTTTTGTTCTGCACAAAGATGTGTTTTGCATCTGCGTCATGATGTGCATGACTTGGGACAGTGGGAATCCAAATTACCTTCTGTGAAGATGGGTGATGGCTGCCAGCCTACCCAGATAGAATTTTGTAGATAATTCTGTCATTTGTAAATATTAATATAAGCCACAGGCTTGTTCTCTTAAATGTGAAAAGGCTGTATTAGATGTGGAACTGCAAAAATGTAACAACAGTGCACTGTGCTGTAACAAAGCTGATAAGTCAAGCATTGTGAAATTCTTTGATCTAAAACTCGAAGCCGAGATGTCTAGAGTGAGGCATTCTGCCTATTGTTTGGAGGCCAGAGTTAATGGCTAGCATTTCCATGTATAATTTATTTTATTGCTCTGGCTTCCTGACCAGCTGCAAGATCAAAACGGCTATTAACCTGTGAGAGTCTGTTAGCCTGGGAACCAGAAAGAAATGATGTAATCTGAAATGAATCATGGTACTGTGTTATCAATTTAAGGACAGAAAGAATCAGAGCATGTGAGCATTTGTCTTGAGAACATCCAACTCACCACTGTGCCTGTGTCTATATGTAAGTTTATTTTGGAACTGTGTTTTCTCGTAGAAGTAGCTAGGAAATAGGACAATTAGACTGTGTGTTTCTCTGTCAATGTCAGAACTATTCTACTGTATTATTTTAAGCATTTCCCCTGATCTCTTGACTAGCACTGTGTAGTAAGAAGTATTGTCTTGTGTTTTATTATTAAATATTTTTAAACCTTTCAACTGTGGCTGTTTGTGTAGAGATAATTTAAGCTCTAGCGTACATTGCATGTATATAGTGATACTGGCCAAGCCACTCCAAATAAGCCTTGACTGTTCAGTGGCACTTACCATTTGGATAATAATATTGCACAGTATAATTGGGCACCCTTTCATAAGGGCCTTTTGGTAGCTGATAAATATTAGTGAGTGGTGGCAGTGATTTCTACTGTATAGTCTAGGTAAAAGGGGCACAGCTAGAGAACATGTGCCAGCCTTCCCCAGGAGTGTTTGTTTGGTGGTTTATAACTCTTATCTCAAAGTGTCTGTGTGTCAGCTACATGGGCAGGGGCACGAAGCACTGGTTGAACAAAGAGGGTGCTGGAGGATGTTCTTCATCTCACATTGCTGCAGTCCTTACATATGGGTAGTCCGCTGTCCTCGGTCGGCCCGAATACCAAAGTATTAGGCTGACGTCGGTCATGGGCGCTCAGATCTGACATCAGAGCGTCAGGGTATTAAAGTGCATGACCGACGTCATATCCTCAGTCTTTTTTGCCGCATGGTCTGATGCAGAAGCAGCGTTTGCAAGTGCCGTTCGGCGTTCTGAAATTTTCGTATTCTGAGTTTCAGACCGAAACCAAGTTGGGCTAAGTACCCCGTTGGGAATATTTTTCTATTTTCTTGCCTCAGTTAATTCCGGATGTCAGAAAAAGTGAATAATTGTATTTCTTGTGGGAAACAGATACCGCATAGGGATTACCACTCTCTTTGTATTCCTTGTTTGGGACCTGAGCACGGCGTAGTCGGGTGTCGCTTTTGTGCTAGGTTTAATAAGCGCACCATTAAACATAGGTTAGATTGCGCTAGGCTTGTCTTCGGTAAGCGGTGTAATTATAATATGCCGTCGGATCCTCCGACGCCCTACAAGAAACGCAAAGACAAATCTTTAAAGTCCAGGCAGGATGAGTCGTCCGTTCTGGACGCCGGTTCTTTAGAAACTACGGTGGAATCTGTGGATCCAGCCGAGGTTTCAGTTGGGTCTCAGGGGGAGGCTTTAATTTTGCAAGATGTGGCCTCTCAGGAGTCAGGTCAGGCTGAGGGGGCCTCTCAGGTTGCTGTTCTCCCTTCCTTACCTAAGGTGGTTAGGCCTTCTCCTTCTGTCTCTAAGGCTCCTTCCAAAGGCAGGCCTGGTTTGCCTTCCACGGGTGTCAGTCCTAGTTCTGCAGGTTCTGTGCCTAAAAACACATGCTTAAAATGGCAGAAGATTTAATTTCTTTAATCAGAGGTTCTATGCCCCTCCTGATAAGAGGCCTAGGGTGGAGCCAGAGGTGGAAAGTTTGGAGCAGGCTTCAGATTACTCAGAGTCTTCGCTGAAGACATTCAGGATTTTCCTCCTTATTCTGATTCAGACGCAGAGGATTCCACTCCTTCTGCTTCTCCTCCAGAGGATTTTTCTTTTTCAGAAACCCTGCATTCTATGAGGGAGCATTTTAAATGGGAAGGTCAGGATTTCTCAGATTCCCGAAGAGGCTTAGGGAATTTTGTTTTACCACAACATAGGCCCTTGGCTATACCTCCTGTTTTGGATGTTGTTCAAGACGTTTTCTCCGAGGCATCCCTTAATCCAGACTCTCTGCCTCCTGCGCCAGTTAAGCCAGACAGGTATTACAGGGTACCTGAGGCTCATAAATATCTGTATAAGAGTCCAAGGGCTGACCCAGAAACTATTAGCCAGGGACCTAAGGGTGTCAGGGCTTCTGTTGTAAAGAATCCAGTTCCTATGGATAAAGATGCTAGAGCTTTGGATAGATGGGGTAAGAAAGTGTATACCTCTTCCACTTTAGCAATGAGGGCTTTGAATTGCCAGTTTCATATGTTGAAGTATCAGAATTTTCTCCTTACTCAACTAAAATCTAAAGTGGATGCTTTGGCAGAGGGCATAGAGTGTAAAGAATTACAGGATTTGGTACATGCCTCTGAACAGGTGGGTAAGCATTCTTTGCAGTGTGGTTTGATGCTTTACAGGCTTCTTCCAGGGTGGCTGCCACTGGTTCAGTTATTCGCAGGCACACCTGGCTTAAGGATCAGAATTTGTCAGAGCATGTTAAAACTAGAATTTTGGATGCTCCTTTACAGTCTGAAGTTTTGTTTGGTTCTCCTGTGGAGTCTGTCTTGAAGAAAATGGAAGACAAGGCTAAGTCTATGCAGACTGTTAAAGATTTTTGCAGGTGCAGCCTCCTAAGTTTAGCAGGAATTGGCCTACTAAGGGATGGGCTTATCCTTCTTCTGATTCACAGTCTAGGGGTAGATCTAGACGTGGTAGGGGCAGAGCTCAGAGTACTTTCAGGCCTAGAACGTGGAGTTCACCTGCACAATCTACAGGTGAGGGCAGGGGCCAGTCCTTTCGTAAACAGGCCCAATGACCTGCATTTTCAGCTGCCAGATTCTTCCTGTCTGGCAGCTCCTTTGGGAGGAAAGTTGGCACTCTTCAAGCAAAACTGGCTTTTAGTCACCCAGAACAAATGGGTGTTGGACATTATAGACCGAGGCTACAAGTTTTATTTCCATACGTTGCCTCCTTTCAAAGGCATGCCAGACGTTCCTCCTCAGCAAAGGGTAGAGGCTCACAAGCAGATTTCTTTACTTCTTCAAATGGGGGCTATACAGCAGGTCCCTCTGTCAGAAGTGGGCCTAGGATTTTATTCTCGCCTGTTTCTAGTACCAAAGAAAGGAAACACTTGGAGGCCGATTTTGGATTTATCTATCCTCAACACATACCTGGACATTCCAAAATTCAAAATGTTGACGTTGCAACAACTTCTACCTCTGTTGGGCAAAGATCACTGGATGGTAACTCTGGATCTCAAAGAGGCTTATCTTCATGTTCCTATCCGGCCCAGTTGCAGGAGGTACCTGCGTTGGCTGGGACTTTACATTATCAGTTCTCTGCATTGCCCTTTGGCTTATCTACTGCCCAGGGTGTTCACAAAGGTTCTGGCTCCAGTGATAGCCTTCTTATTGTTAAGAGGAATACAAATTTATCCTTATTTGGACGATTGCCTGATTCTTGCTCAAGACAAGTACGAACTTCTTCATCATCTACAGTATGTGATGGCAGTGTTAAGGTGCCTAGGGTATTCTGTGAACGAAACAAAGTCCAGTCTAGTACCCTCTCAGGAAATGTGCTTTCTGGGTGTGAGACTGAATACAGCTTCCCAGATGGCTTTTGACCCCGGACAAGCAAAAGAACCTTACTCTTTACTTCCATCAATTGTCTCTACGGTCCAGGCTGACTGCAAGGACAGTCCTTCAAGCCTTGGGGTTCTTGGCATCTTGTATTCTGGTGCTTCCCAATGCCAAACTGCATATGAGGAAGCTACAATGGTATCTCAAAAATGTATGGACACAACACTGCTAAGATCTGGACACTGTCATTCAAATAATACCTTGCATTCAAAAGGAATTTTTGTGGTGGGCTCAGGAATGTCACCTAAACAAGGGACTCTCTGTGACCCGACTGGAGGCGAGTCAGATTTTAACGACAGATGCCTCGGACAAGGCTTGGGGAGCACACCTCAATGGAAAATGGGTTCAAGACACGTGGCCTGCCAGACTTCAACATTTACATATCAACTTGAAGGAGATGTTAGCAGTCCAATTTGCATTGATGGCTTTCAAGGATTTACTTCACCCAGGGCAAGTGTTGATTCAAACCGACAACACAACTGTCATGTGGTACATCAACAAGCAAGGGGGAACCCATTCGTACCCTCTTTGCAGGCAAGCAATGATTTTGTGGGAGACTGCTCTCAGTTTACACCTCAATCTTCAGGCAAGGTTTCTACCAGGAACACAGAACTCCTTAGCAGATGTTTTGAGCAGACAGATAGTGGATCCCCACGAGTGGAAATTGGATCCTCATGTATTTCAAAATTGACAGTGATATGGGGAACTCCAGACATAGATCTGTTCGCTTCTCCACTAAATTTCCAGTTGCCAAAGTTTTGCACAAAATGTTTCATCCCACAGCTTGGAAAGTGGATGCTCTATCATTCAGTTGGAGCAATCTTCACGTCTATGCCTTTCCGCCTCTGCCTCTCCTCCCCAAGGTACTCTTGAAGGTCAGACAAGACAAGCCCTCCATGATTCTAATAGCTCCAGATTGGCCTCGACAGCACTGGTACCCTCTGCTGAGGAGTTTAGTATGGGAGCCTCCATGGCCTTTGCCTTCGATTCCGCACCTTTTGTCACAGGAGGGCAATCATTTCCTCAATGTCAGGATTCAGTCCTGCATCTAACAGCCTGGCATATTCTGTTCTAGAACCTGGAGGGTCTAGCTTCCACAACAAGTTTTGAATGTTATTTTGGAGGCCAGAAGGCCTAGTACAAGGAAAGTTTATGCTGATAAATGGAGGGATTTTAATTTGGAGCAAAACAAAGGGCTTTGATGTTTCCAGGCCTGATTTAAGTGTTTCTCTTCAATATCTTACAGAATTATTAGACAAGGGTTTGTCTTTCTCCTCTATAAAAGTTCATGCTGCAGCCATTTCTGCTCACTATGACTGTGACCCTCCATTATTCTCTCATCCTTTGTTTAAACAATTTCTTAGAGGGGCAAAGAACATAAGACCCCCACGTAGAGCTCCTACTCCTGCCTGGGATCTCAATTTTGTGTTGGAAAAACTTACTTTACCTCCTTTTGAACCTGCACCTACTGCTGAGTTAAAGTTTTTGTCTTGGAAGACTGCTTTTTTGTTGGCCATTACGTCTGCTAGAAGGGTTTCTGAATTACAGGCTCTTATGGCAGTTGAACCCTTCCTAATTTTTCATAAGGATAGGGTATCTCATGTACTAATCCTACTTTTATGCCTAAAGTGGTTTCAAATGTGGCCTTGAACCAATCAATTAATTTGCCTACTTTTTATGCAGATCCCCAAAATAAAGGGAGAAAATTTTGCACACTTTGGATATTCACAGGCAGTTGCGTTATTATTTGAGCAGGACTAAAGGGTTCAGACAGTCTCAGCAGTTGTTTGTTTCTTTTGCTTTGGGTTCTCAGGGAAACCTGTTTCAAAACAAGCTATTTCTAAGTGGATTGGCTTTTGTATTGCTTTTTGTTATTCTCATCATGGTAAGGAGATTCCGGCTGGAATCAGACCTCACTCCACTAGGGCTACTGCCACTTCTACAGCTTTTTAAGGGAGTAGCTACTAAAGATATTTTGGAAGCAGCTACTTGGAGTTCAGTGCCTACTTTTTAAACATTACCACCTTCCTCTTTATTCCAAATCTAGGGCTGGATTTGCCACTGCAATCTTACAGGGCATTTTGGCAGCTCCCAATGCTTTATGATTTTGCCAGCCTCCCTTTACTTCTGCTTTGGGATTCTACCCATATGTAAGGACTGCAGCAATGTGAGATGAAGAACATAGTACAGTTTTGTACCTACCATAAATGTAGATGTTCAAGATCCACATTGCTGCAGTCCAATTTACCCCTCCTTCCCTCTGTAGTTTGGAATGGTTGTATGGTTTGGGTGGTAGCTGTTATTTGTACATGCCTTTTGGGAAGTATTCTATTTTTGGCTGTGGCCTTTTTTTTAGGGCCTTCTGACATCTGGGGCAAGAAAAGACTGAGGATATGACGTCGGTCATGCGCTTTAATACCCTGACGCTCTGATGTCAGATCTGAGCGCCCATGACCGACGTCAGCCTAATACTTTGGTATTCGGGCCGACCGAGGACAGCGGACTACCCATATGTAAGGACTGCAGCAATGTGGATCTTCGAACATCTACATTTATGGTAGGTACAAAACTGTACTTTTTAGCTTGGCCACTAGGCTGAGATCTGGACCCTATAGCTGTGCCAGTGGGGAGTCTTT
Source organism: Protopterus annectens (assembly GCF_019279795.1). Classification (NCBI taxonomy): domain Eukaryota; kingdom Metazoa; phylum Chordata; order Ceratodontiformes; family Protopteridae; genus Protopterus; species Protopterus annectens. The sequence continues at coordinate 412,609,205 of NC_056741.1, forward strand.
TTGGGGACCTGGAGAGAAAGGCGAAACCAGCCCCAGACTGACTGTGTTCTGTGTGTGCTCTTAAGGGAAATTGTACTTTATTGTGTGGGGAATTTATTATCCTTTCCCTATATGGATGCCCCTCACTGGTGTTAGTGGTGAGGATTGAGGCTCCTTGATTGCTGGGCCAGTGCACAGGCATCACACCTTCTATGACCAGCTCTGAGCTCATTTGTTCATTGTTCAGTCTAGCAGTTCTCCTGCCATTGGCTTGAATTTATAAACAGTCCAGGAGTGAATGAACATTTCTGTGCAGTTGTCCGTGCTGGCTCATTGCTTGGAGAAATCTGACTACTCAGATACTGTTGCTAAGAGAATATACCAGCTTTTATTTTATGTTTTATTTTAGTGCTTTATACATGAGGAATATCATTATTAGATGTCTACATTTATTTCCTGTCACTCACTCTCAGCTCAATTGCCCATTGGTGGCTGTAGCTGTGCTGCTGTCTTTGAGTTGTGCTTTTTTAATAGCCTTGGATCAACCATCTGCATTTGTGCAGTTGTTGTTGGTGATGTTTTAGACTCTGGTAGTGTGCTGGTGTTGCTGAGAGAGTGGGGAGAGTACCTACTTTTATTTATGTATTTGACATGTGAGAAAGGTCTGTACCTTTGTATCTCCATTTGCCTCATCTGTTACTGACTCCCAGCTTAGTTGTTCATTGGTGGCTGTAGCTATGGTTACACCTTTGGGCTGTGTTTTTTAAACAACCCACGACTTAGTAATCATGGATGTTTTGTTGACACAAAGATGAATTTTTGCATCTGTATCATGAAGTGAGTGACTTGAGACAGGTGGAATCCTAGTTAACAGTGTTTCTGTATACTTGCGAGTAATTTAAAACTTTAAGTATATTTTTGATATTTACTCGATTATTTTTATAATACAAAACTAGCATGCATGTGGATCAGATCTTAGTTTTGTAATATGAAAACATTTTAAGCAATTGTAATTAAAATTCATCAAATGCTTGAAGCGGCTTTGTTCATAGTTTTACAACTAAAATTATGTTGTAAACATTTAAATTATAGTAGTGCCTGATCACATTTATTTTTGATGAGACACATTTAGTGACTGTGATTTAATGTCTGTTTCTCTTAGATTACAAAAAATAGAGGACTGATTAATACTGCATCTATCTAGTATTGCAGTTACTTTGCCATTTAACTGAACTGTTTATGATAATTTGTGTTGTATGTTATCTAGCAGCTGAACTGTCTTTTCTTCTGCTGAAGTCAGTTTACTTTGGCCCTTGATTAGAATTAAGGCATTATTTGTGGTACTTACAGATTCACCCAGTTATGTTTATCTTCACAAATGGATGAGGGAGCAATATTTGCATATAGAAAAATATGACATGTTCTCTAGTTATGATGTAAAATTTGACAACATAAAGTTAACTCTGCAGTTTATAGAATCTGAAATTAATAGCTTTAGGAAGGGAATTGCTTCAGGACTATATGATGAACAGCATCCGTGAAAGAAAACCCATTGAACCAAATCCTCACTATGAAAACAACAACATGGAAGGCAGATTTCATTCATGGCATCTCAGAGGCAAGTCTCATGAAAGTGGCTTCATGTCACTGACTTCAACTGTCAAGAAGTTGAGCTTGCACATGTCATCCACTCTGGTGGATGACAAGGATCTCATAAGAAATGCACCTCTGGCAACCACTTGTGGGGGGTGCATTCTAGGGTATTACCCTTAGTTTGTATGATCTATAGCGTCTGCTGATTGGCCTACTCGCAGGGAGCCATCTCTTGACTCCCCTGACCAGTGCTTAATGGTTGCACTTGGGACCAATGATTCTTCTAGCCAGATCTCCCTCTTGGTCCAGGAAGGTTCAGTGGCTGGAGTGAGGAGGCTCCACTTGATCCTTCTGTGCCAGTGCTTACTGATCAGGGCATTGACATCCGACAATTTGATGTGGTGTGGCAGCATATTCTTATGAAAAGGAGCCAGAAGTCAGCAGCAGACCCTTCTTTAGTCTCTCCTGTCCCATTCTGTCTTTAGCATTCATGCCCATCACCTGACATCCTGTGCTCCCCTTTTATGTGCTTCACTCCATTCATATCAATTAATCATGGGCCTAGCCATCTTCGTCTCAGCAATGGGACTCTTGAGGACCCAGTGCCCCATATGTCTGAGGCATATAAGGACAATGAAAACTCTCCTGTCTACAGCTGTCTTCTGGATGATCCATACAATGGAGAAACTCTTATGTTCATGAAGTTAACAACCTATGAACACCTTGTCATTTTCCAGAAATATTCCTTGTGAGTATCTGGGGGAGAAGAACCCCTGGCTCACTTTCAGCCATACAGCTTAGAAGAATGCCATTACTGTAATCTAGAAGTATTCAGATACTACTTCCTTGGTTCCTAAGAATGTGGATGAACTCTGTGTTCAGTATAGGTCCCAGAGACCATTGCCATTTTACCACCTGATGAAGAGTCTAAGCCTTGAACATGGGGGGGGGGGGGTTCAAAAAGGTGTCCTCCACTGCCATTTTTGGCTTAGATCTGTTTACCTCACCTCATCAAATACCAGTCCTTCCTAGCAGATCTGACACTAGAAAAGATTTTTGCTCTTGCTGATTCTGATGTCGGGGTGAAGTCGTATGAAGTATTCTACATAATCTGATAATATGAAGTTAGGAATAGTAATGTATTCTAGCACAGATGTGTGAAATACTTGCTGTAAGAGTAGATGACTAATTGTTTCTCCCTTCACAGCAGACTTTCTTTATCCTGTGTAGTAGTACTGCAGTATCCTGGGACTGTCATACAACATGACTTCTACAGTGGGTTACCACGTAACATACATCAGTTTTCACTAATCCGATGCTGTATCTAGAGCAGCAGGCTCAGCCAGTTGTCTCAGTGCTGCACAAGATGACATGAGTCAGTCTGTCTAGGTGACCTTAGATGACACTTTTCAAGGTGGAGATTTTTTCTTGGACAAGCTACCAAGGATCTGGTCAAAGATCTTCAAAGTAAGTAGGAAATGAGTACACTAGAGAGCCCTTATGAACCCATCCCCACTTCATATACTTTTCTGGTTTAGGCCAACCCTCAAGGAAAAAGAAGCAACTCCTTTCAGGTAAACCCGATTAAGAAAGACCATCGTGCATGCCCGTTCACCAAACTGCCAGTCTAAGTATGCAACTTATCTTGCTTTACATAACTGTGTTTTCATGTGGACAAAGATAGGTAAGGATTTGGAAAGATAATTATAGAACTTTTAAATGACATCAGGAATGCCAGATAAAGTAGTTTCTTAAAAATGCCTATTTTACATAAAGCTGTCTCTTTCATCTTTTCTGCATATTGGAAGATTATATTACAAGAGAAGTGAGAAGGATCTAGGCATTGAAATAAGTGTAAGAATTTTCTAGATCTGCACATTCAATACTTTTAAATCCCCTGGTCTTAATGGCAGTTGAGCTGAACTCCGTTTAGGCTGTATTTTCAGATACCTGTTGGTGATCGCTTGTGGTTTAGTGTGTTTGGCTTGTTATAAAATGTAGTGGCCTGACTGAAATATTACACTTAACTTTACAGTGAAAGGAGGAATGCCTTGGATGGATGTTATTATAAGCTGCCATAATTATTGAATAATTTCAAAGGACTTTTTATATATATATATATATATATATATATATATATATATATATATATATATATAGCTATAGCTATATAATATGATTTCACTTCATATACCCGAAATGCTGAAATATCGAATTTCAGCATTTCGAGTCCATGAAGCCGAGACCATCACAACACCGAAACCCCACAAAGCCAAAATCACAAACCCGAACACACAGCATACACTACACCACACACAAACCACAACACCTACACCACAAAAACATAAACAGAACAAAACACCACACATACACATACCTACACTAAACAAAAGTAGGGAGGCAAGCCCCCCTGCACCCCCCATACCCTCTACTTATATATACTAACTCTAAGATCGCACAGAGAAAAAAAAAACTCACACACATTCTACAGTCCCTCTCATGCACACACATCACACATACACATAAGTTACAAAAACGCTCACATACACTCAGCTCACCTGAAAGTCCGAACACAAACATCCCAAACACTTCCCGTAATGTAGCGTCACTGCATAATGCGGATTTGACATTCGCATTCACGCTTATGCACTTTTGTTATTCTAAAGTTTTGGCTTCATGGACTCAAAATGCTGAAATTTGATATTTCAGCATTTCGGGTATATGAAGTGAAACTATCTATATCTATCTATATAAATATATCTATAGATATATATACCTATCTATATATCCACATATCTATATATATCTATATATATATATTTATATATATATATATCTATATCTATATATATATATATCTATATATATATATATCTATATATATATATGTATATATATATCTATATATATATGTATATATATATATATATATATATATATCTATATATATATATATATATCTATCTATATATATATATATCTATCTATCTATATATATATCTATCTATATATATATATATATATATATATATATATATATATATACACACACATATATATATATATATATATATATATATATATAAATATATATATGTTAAGTTGTCATTCTCGCCTTCATTCTTGCTGGATGGGTTCGGAGCCGATCCTCGGCTCCGACTCGGCCTATACTATAGCTCGAGAGCTATTTTTACCGGCTCGAGGCAGCCCTATAACCCACAATACCATGTGCTAACTCCCCAGATCTCGTTTGCTGCTTCGCCTTTTTTTACCGGCTCAGGTCAGTAAAAGAGAAATTTTCATAGAACTAGTTTTTCAGATAGTTTTTCCAGATAGTTTTCCTATTTTAGGTCCCTATCGATAGTTTTTGTTCATTACAGCCCTTTTGTAGCCCTTCTTCCCTTCCTTTTAGTTATTTCTTATAATCGGGCCTACGGGCTTTAGCTTAGTTTCCCCCACCCCTTAGAGTGTCTGTGTGTGGGTGTGTTAGTCAGTTCCCTTAACTCCTTTCTGGGTATAAATTGAGTGAGTGTGTGGGCTGACTGTGTTTTTCTGTATTTAGGACTATGTCCAAAGACGCTAAGGTCTCGGGATTCAAGAAGTGTGACTCGTGCTGTCAGAAAATGTCTCTGACAGACGGTCACACTTCTTGCGTCTACTGCTTGGGGCCTTTACACCCGCAGGACTCTTGTTCCGTCTGTCACGGATTTAGTTCAAGAGTCCTGCAGGAGCGTCGTAATAAGATCATCTTAAGGGGCTTATTGAAGCCTGATGACTCCCCGTCCAAGTCTGGCTCGTGGAAGTCTTCTAAAACTGCCAAACCCTCGGCTCCAGCTTCTGAGTCGAGGACTGGTGCAACTGAGATGGCTCCGTCATCAGCTCCAATTGGATCCGAAGCGCGAAACCTGCATCGGAGCCGACTCCAGCGCGCAAGCGCTCTAGATCCCCCTCACTAGAATCCGTCCGATCAGCTCCGAGATCACCACTCCTATCGGAGCGGAGTCATAGGACTCATTCATCCAGGGTTTCCGACCACGATATTGAGAGGGTGGTCAATAGACTCATAAAATCTCAGGCACTAGCCCAAATGCTCCAAAGCCCAACTCACCAGACTGTGGCTCCCTCAGTACCGCCATCGATTCCTCCTGTGACTCACCTTTCGAGTTCGGAGCCAGAGTTCGTCGGAACCGTAACCTTGCCCACGTCGGAGCCGATACTTCCACCTTCAGCTCCGACTTCTTCATTGGTTCCATCCGTGGAGAGGTCCGGGCGCCGGGACTCCATTGTCGGCTCCGAGGGGGCGAGTGGCATCGGACCCTTGTCCGACCCCGCTCTCCCTCTCGGAGCTTCGGCTCTGGTTAGTTTGGCCCCGACATCATTCTCGGAGCCTTCTCTGTTGGTGCCGGGAGCGGTTCGGGTCTCTTCGGAGCCGGGACTGCCTTTGGTGCCTGATAGCGGAGCCTTCGAGGTGATGAGGAGCGTGCTGGACCCAGTGTCCACTCCAGGGTTAAGTTCTGTAACTCCTCCCTCTACAGTGCCTGTTATGGTCTCTGGCCATCCTCCTGCATCTGACAGCAGAGATCCAAAGCGTAGGGTACCCACTTTGGGTGTCTCCTCCTCTTCCGAGGCCTTCCCTGAAGCTTCAGGGGAACCCCCTAGGAAAAGAAAGTACAAGAGGAAGCACATAGACTCCCCCGAGTCTGTCACGTCGGACACAGACTTGGATGAGTCGGAGGGTTCCCCGAGATCCCCCTCTGAGGATGTCTCCTTTTCAGACATCCTAGAGATCCTGAAACAGAGGGGAAATTGGTCCACTCTCAAACCCTCCGAGGACGAGTCGGTTTACCTTGATGCTTTTGGATCTCGCCCTTCCACCTCCTGGGTGTCTCCCCTTTTCGACCCACTAATGGAAGTAGTGGCCAGAAAGGCGTGGGCGGCTCCTGACTCAATGGAACCTACCCCTAGGAGGCCCTCTAAATTTATTTCTGCTCCGGAGGACAATTCCTTTCTGACCAAAGGTGTTTCAGTTGATGCTATGGTGGTAGCAGCAGCCACTAAGAAGGAATTAGCTGATCCTTCTGTACCTGTTCATCCTCCTAACAAAGAGTCCAGGACTATGGACAGGTGCAGTGGAAATTTGCTTCAGCGACCTTTGCTATGCGATCGCTGAACTATTTATGTCATTTCACCCGCCTTCAGAGAGACTTGCTCAAAGAACTGGGTGAAACTGTACAGGATCCTTCTGCTGCGGGGTATCAGGACAAGATGAACTCCCAGCTGGCTACCCTGAATTCCATTGTCCAACTCCTCCATGCGGCTTATCTCGTACGAAGCCGATGGAGTGAGTAGGGCCGCAGGCACAGGTGTTGCATTGAGACGTCACGCTTGGATGTGACTCTGTAACTTTGCCTATCCCTTCAAGGCGTCCTTCACCAACACTCCCTTTGATGGGTCAGAATTGTTTGGACCTCAGGTGAAGAATACCCTCACCAGATGCGAGCAAGATGGTAAGACTCTCTCTGCCGTGGGAGTCCACTTTTCCACACCTTCTAGACCTTATCCTAAGGGCCAGAGGGGTGGAAAGATGTGGTTCTACAAACTACAGGGAGTCGCGCCTGCCGCACGTGGTGAATTTCCCCCCAGAGGCAGAGGGGGGAACAATAATAGACGCCGCCCCAGGGGCAGAGGGGGTCCACAGAACCAGGGTTCCAGGGAATCCTTCCCTGACCAACCCTTTCAGCATCCCTGAGAAGCTGCCCGAGGCAGTCGGGGGAAGATTATCTCTGTACCCGGAAGCCTGGCAATTCCTCTCCCAAGACAAATGGGTACAGTCGATCATATCCGAGGGTTACAAAATTCCCTTCATTTCCCCTCCGGTACAACCACCCAGACCCCTTCCAGACGTACCACGCAGACAAAGGGGTCAGGCACAGCTAGAAATAAAAAAGCTGTTAAAAAAAAAGAGTCATCCAGGCAGTCCCAGCAGATCAGCTAGGATCTGGAATCTACTCCAGATTCTTTTTGGTACCAAAAAAGACAGGAGACTGGAGACCCATTTTGGACCTCAGCAGATTGAACAACTCTGTACGAAAGACAAAATTTCAGATGGTAACACTGCAATCCATTCTACCCTTTTTGGGCAGAGACAACTGGATGTGCTCGTTAGATCTCCAGGACGTGTACTATCATATAAAGGTACACAGGCGCTCCAGGAGGTTTCTCCGCTTCCGGCTGGGAGCCAGTAATTATTAATTCAGAACCCTGCCCTTTGGTCTCACCACAGCCCCCCGGGTGTTCACCAAATGCTTGGTAGTGGTCATGGTTCACCTGAGACAAAAAGGATTCCAGGTGTTTCCATATTTAGACGACTGGCTCATTTCCGCTACCACCAAGCAGCATCTTATAATGGCCAGGGATTACACTATTCAACTTTGCAACAATCTAGGTATTTCTATAAATTTTGCAAAATCCTCCTTGTCAATGTATAAACTTTATAGGCGCCATGTTAAACACCACAGAAATGTCTGCAACATCATCACCTCAGAGAGTCACAGACATACGGTGGAATGTTCAATTTCTGCTTCAGTCCAACAGAGTTCAAGTCAAGTTAGTCCTGAAAACATTAGGCCTCATGTCAGCGGCGATCCTTCTCCTCCCATTAGCCCGCTTCCACATGAGAACCTTCAGTGGATGCTGTTTTCTCAGTGGTCCTTTCAACAGATTCCTATGACTCACAACATCTTGATAACCCCATC
>NC_056741.1:412622531-412647531 GCF_019279795.1 Protopterus annectens
ATATATACATACATACAATGTGCGAGTGTTTATCTATCTATCTGTATATATATATATATATATATATATATATATATATATATATATATCTATATCTATCTATCTATATATGTATATATATTCACTTCAAAAGACTGAAGGCCCAAAATCTTGAATTTCAAAAGACTGAGACCAAAATCCTTAAAGTTCAAAAAAACTGAAACTCAAAAGGCTGAATCTCAGAATACTGAAAACATACAGGATACCAACACTTACTATATTCCAGCAGAAGTAGATACAGAAACAAATACAAGACAAACCATATTACTTTTTTCCAAGTGTAAGCAGGGGGGCAAGCACCCCTGCACTTCCCCATATGGGGGGCTGGACTCCCTGCACCCCCTGCTTCTTAAATATAGCAACACCGAAATCGCACTTCACTACACTAACATGAGTTATGTTGTAGTATAGCAAGTTAGAAGGGAACATGACTAAGGTTACAACAGGTAGTCATGAAACACATAATGGTATGTTTGCCATTTTGTTCTATGGAGTGCGATCTCGGAGGTGATATATTTAAATAACAGGGGGTGGGGGAGGTGCAGGGGCATGTGCCCCCCTGCTTATACTTGGAGAAGTGGTAAGCAGTTTATCTTTTATTTGTTTATTTATGTAGTTGTGCTGGAATATAGTAAGTGTTGGTAGCTTATGTGTTTTCAGTAGTCTGACATTCAGTATTTTGTGTTTTCAGTCTTTTTAACTTTCAAGATTTTGGTCTCAGTCTTTTGAAATTCAGGATTTTGGGCTTTCAGTCTTCTGAAGTGAATCCGTATATATGTGTGTGTGTGTGTGTGTGTGTGTATGATAACCCCTGGGAAAAAAGTCACTGACGTGGACGTTTAGCAATTACTGGTTTGATGTTTGTGTCGATGAAGATGTGTTTGCTGAACACGTCTTTTAGCAACATAATATGGACTCAAGTGATGGTATAGTAGAGTTGGTTCATCTTTGTTGTGTTCCAAACAGTGTAAGAGGAATTTTTATAGTGCTGAGAGTGAAGTTGTTAATCTGAAGCCATTTCCAGAGCAGTGAAAGATAATTTTGCAGTGCTGAGTTAATGATGGTATAGCACAATATGATTCAGTTTTTAATGCACTTTTTAGATCTCCAGTGATGGCCTCTGTTGGTAGTCCTTTGTCCATATTATAGTATATTTTGTATATGAAATAATGCAGGGTAGTAATTGTACTATATTTAGACTTGAAACCAAACTGTTGCTGTGTAAGAATGTTGCATTTCTGAGTGTATTCTAAAATGTGACTATATATTAACTTCTCATGTGTTTTTGCAGTAGGGTCAATTTTTGTAGTAGGCCTAAAATATTTTGCTGTCTTCAACATAGGGATTTTAGGTAGAGAAAGGTTGGTAGGCTGTTTGAATTGAATGGGTGCAGCGTGGTGTAGCTAGAGTTTGTGCCACCCGGGGCTCCCCCTCACAAAATTGTGGTCAAATGGGCCCCCCAGCAGCCATTCCAGTGTCCCATTACTTGGCTATTTCTCCCCATTTACCATAAACTCTGTAATGTGCATACTTCTTCACTTCTACAGTGATTATTTGGATTTCATTTAAAACTTTAATTTTAAATTTTATAGCACAAACACTGATAGACATTTACTAAATAAAGCAATACAGTTTCACAATGAAAACAGACTTAGCATTAAAACTTTGCCCTTGAAACCCGCATTAATTGAAACAGCATTGAAACCCACATTCAAAGAAAATGCGTACGGCCAGTGATGGATAAAGTTTACCTTTGGGCTGTTTTCTAGTCATAGGCCCCTTGCACATATATTGTACGATGATGCAAACTTACATGTGTTCTTTGATTCACCTTGCAGATTGTATTAAATTATATTCTTTGTATAATAAAGCACACCCGTTAGAGCGTGTTTTAAATTTATTGTTTTGAGCATTTTTCCAGTAAGCAATGAAACATAATGTATGAACCAATAATGACAAAGCTGCCCGCTTCAGAACATTTACATCATAAAAGTCTACTTAAACTTCTGTCATTACACTCCACCAATATCAGTAAATATGTACAATCTCTGCAGAAGTAAAAGTCATCTAAATAATTCCACATTAAAGAGATCTGTAACTAATGAAGAGGTTGCTGCTAGAAAACAACTCTATATTTCATTGTTTCATCTACAAATAAAGTGCCTGTTGCCCTTGAAGAATGAATTGCCTATGTTAGATCAAAAATGATAAGGTAGTAATATTGCAATAGGGAATGGATGGCAAACTGATAACAGGTTTATAGTTACTAGATATAGGTTCATAGGTTGGTTCATAGGTTGGTACTAGGCTATCAGCCCTAGGGCCTATACAAGCCTAGCCATAACAATTCCCTGGCTATTTCTTCCCACATTATTTACTTTCCTGGACCCCTGTCTAGCAGGGCGACTGACGTGATCCCTGGGGTGAATTTCCTTTCTCCCATCCAAACGTCAAGGTTCCTCTTGAAGAGGTCCAAAGAGGCACTCTGCTTGACATGTATGAGGCAATCTATTCCAGAGTCTGGGGAGTCTCTGGGTCAGGAACCTATCCCTCCAGCATGTTTTGTTTATTGTGATGACAAGGTTTAGATCCCTGGAGCGTAGCTCTGAGGGATTGGGATTTCTTTAAGTGTAGCATGTCCAACAGCTCTGGGTTTGACATGGCCTTGTATGTTAAGCAGAGATCGCCTCTGAGTAGACGATATGCAACAGAGTATAGCTGGAGTTTTTAAGGCGGTCAGCGAGGGCATCTGCTTTAGGCCTGTGATTCTTTTAGTGAGGTATTTCTGAGGCCTTTCCAGTTGTTGCAGATGTCTTGAGAGGTACATACCAAATGGGGCGTTGTATTCTATAATGGGTCTAATGAGGGATGAGTACAGTGGGACAATGACCTCCTTTTTCTGGATGAAAAGCCCTTCGTGATGAGGTGTGCCACATAGAAGGATTTCCTGACTGTTGTGGCGATGAGGTTATCGAAGGTGAGACCACTGTCCACCTGTGTCCCTAAGTCTCTTATCACACTTTCTGTGTTTAGTGTACTGCCACCTATATGGTAATTCATGGATACATGTTTTTCCCAAAGGGGATAACAATACATTTCTTGGCATTGAGCTTGAGCCCATGGCTCTGGCACCAAGCATCTGTTTCTGTAAGGCCCTTTTGTAGAGTATCCACATCATTTGGGGATTCAATAATGGCTCCCAGTTTGCAGTCATCTGCAAACTTTGTTAGCCAGAGTCCCCTAGTGTTGACCTGTACTTCAGAGAAGTAGATGCCAAACAAGAGCGCCCCAGGACTGAACCCTGAGGTACTCCACTTGTCACTTGTCTGGAGCTGGATTTGGAGTCGGCTACTTTTACAGTGTGGGTTCTATCAGTAAGCCATTTAGCAACCCATTGGGTGACATAGGGATTAATACCCAACTTAGTAAGTTTATCTATGATTCCAGAGTGGGGATGGTGTCAAAGGCCTTGGCAAGGTCTAGATAGGCTGTGTGGACCACCTTACCCTTGTCCATGGCACTGGAGACTGATTCAAAGAAGTCAATCAGGTTCAGGAGACAAGATCGGCCCTTCACAAACCCAAACTGGGTGGGGTCCAGTGTTTGAAGGTTGCCAATGTCTTTGTTTATAAGTTCCATGATAATACGCTCCATGGCCTTGCAGATAAGGCTTGTCAGACTGATGGGATGGTAGTTTCCGGGATCCAAGGTGGATACCCCTTGTGGATTGGGATAACTGTAGCTCTGCGCCACTCAGTGGGCACGAAACCTGAGGTGAGGCTATGATTAAACATGACACTTAGGTGAGGTGCCAGTTCATATTGTAGTTCATGTAGTACACAGCCCGGGATGTCATCTGGTCCCATGGATGCTGTATTCTTGGCTTTAGAGAGTGCGTTTTGTACCTGTGTGGCCGTTATTACTGGAATTTGGCAATCTTCCGGTATTGAGAAGGGCCATTTAGGGGTGAGAGGGGGTGAAGTTGGCACTGAATCGATCTGCCAGGATATTGGCAATATCCTTTGGATCAGTATATTTATTGCCATTCTGTTTTAGCTCAGAGCAGATCTGAGCATTGCCATTTAGATTCTTGACATAGTTATAGAATGCTTTGTGGTTGTCTTTGGAATCTTTGGCAATTTTATTTTCATAACTAGCTTTGGAGGATTTTATGAGGCATCTCAGTTTCTTACTGAGGCTAGTAAGGGAGTTTTTGCATCCTGATTTTCCTCTTTTCTGCAAAAGTTTCTTCCTTTTGTTGTAAAGTTTGTTTATGGCAGGGGACCACCAGATTGGCTTCCTTTTTTGGATGAGAGCATTTTGGTTCTATTTGGGATGGCACGATTCATGCATGAGTGGATGTGCTCGTACAGTGCCTTAGTGTAGGATTCAGCAGTTGAACTTTCAGTTCCCGTCTGCATGAGTGTCATGAAGTTTGTCACTTCTGACTTGAGTAGCATGAAGTTGGTTTCGGAGAAGTTTTTATGGTGGTTTCTTTACTGGGGGGTGGGGTGGGATGTGGATGTTAAGGGTGATTAGCTTATGGTCAGACCTGACTAATGAGGGGTGACCATAGGTATGGAGCATTGATTTGCCATGTTGGTAATGACCAGGTCTAGGATATTGGAGCCCTGGTGGGACTATGGATTAGTTGATCCAGGGCGTTGGAATTTATGAATTCCAAGAACCATGCATAAAGGTGTTGGGACATGAGTAGTTTTCCCAGTTAATGGCAGGGTAGTTAAAATCACCCAGTATTAGGGTGTTTGGTTCTATCTTAATATTTTCCAGTGTGTTTAAAAGGTGTAGTGAGAATCTTGGGGTATGGTGGGGATCTGTAGCAAGCTACAATTTGGATTGCAGTCTTACCTAGTGTTAGTTGCACTTGGAGAATTTCAGACACATTGTGTTGGCCAACTAGCCTGGTGGTGTGAATATCCTTGGTGAATATTGACACTCCTCCACCTTTAGTGTTTCGGTCCTGGTTTGGTGGCGAAAAGTGTGGTAAGAGTTGTAGCCTGGTATTGCAGGGTGCTCTCTGGAGCCTTGAACCAGGTCTCAGTTACTGCACAGATATCGATGTTCTCCATTTTAGGAGTGCCTCGAGAGTGCATTTTGAGGTTTAGACTTCTAGCATTGAGTGGCATTACCTTCAGATTTTGCATGCTTGTACCTGTTACGGTGGTGGTTTTGTCCTTTGAAGTTTGCCTAAAAAAGGCACTATAGGGGTGGCAAGAGCCTTAGCCAGTAACCTGAATCCCAGGGGCGACAGGTGCAGACCATCTCTGGCAAAGCAACGTGGTGTGTCAATCATGTCATCCCAGGCAGACAGATACTGGATCCCCTTTGAATGACACCATAAGCTTAGCCAATTGTTGAAGTCAATCATTTTATCCTTATATTGTGGTATCATTCTGGGTGAAAGCAGGATGCTACTCAGGGCTAGAGTCATACCTGCCTGGGCCACATGATCCTAGAGCTCTTCCATGTCTCTTTTCATGTAGTCCAGGGAGGTACGTCTCAAGTCATTCACTCCAACATGGACAATGACAGAGTCATATTTGTACTTGTTGTGGAGTGACTTGAGTGCATGCGTTATGTGGCGAATCCTGGCACCCGACAGGCAGCTGACTGTAATTTTCTCCTTATTCAACCTGGTGAGAGGGACATCAGTGTGCCGGACTATAGAGTCACCTATGACTAAAGTGTTAGGTACATTGTCTTGCCTTAGGGGCTGTTGCTGGGTGGCACACTGGTGTTGTGAACTATGTGACACATTGGTTGTGATTGGTGTTTGTTTGCATTTCAGCTTCAGAGGTCTTTGTTGCTTGGGCAGGTTACAGTTAAGGGCCTCTGCATATGTGGATTTAGTGTTGCTATATGTGGGTGTTGGTGGTGCGGGTTTAGAAGGGCTATGTGTTGCTTGAGGTGTAGTGTGGGTGTTAACCTTCTCCTCTTGACTGTTTAGCACAATCTTGGGTGGAGAGAGCTTTGCTTCCATTTTGGCTATGTAAGTGCATCTCTCACAGGTTGTAGTGTTGAGTGGTAGGAGGAGAGGGTTGTCTGTGTACATGAGGCAATTGCTGCATTGCCCCAGTATGCCCAGATTCACCAGGTGGACAGGGGAAATCACCGAAGCTGACCCTTGGACATGTCTGGTTTGGGGCTTTTTTTTTCTTTGTAAAGTACAGGAGCTGTTTCCTTAGCAAGGTACTTTGCAATTATAGGCTGTTTAGTGCCTACTATTAATTTCTCCTTATTAACAAGGAGAGTTCAGTGTTTGTATGAGTTTAAGGCTTCCTAGTGCTTTCCAGCAGGTATTAGAGAAAGTGCTAGTCACAGGGATGCTTAAAGGTAAGATTGAAAGAATGCACTCTGCAGTGTGCACTACAGAAGTTAGATGTGAAAGTAGGTAACTTGAGTTTTACCTATTTAAAAGTTAAGGTTTAGTGGAGAGTTACTATTTTTAAAACAGCAAGATGGATTGAAAGGGGTGGTCACTTTTGTAATTTGGTACTATGAAATACTGTAGGATGGCCAATAAATTTAAATAATTGAAAGGGTGGGATTTCAAAAATGATGATTTTGTGATTACTCACATAAGCCAGTGAAAGTAGAGAGAAATGAGATATATGGTCAGATTAACATAAGAGGCGGGCAACTAGAAAGACAGTGGTATTTAACAAGACAACTTAAATGGGTGGGAGGGCGGGAAAAATTCTGCCTGACTCAGAACAGAGAGAGCTGTGGTCTCTTTTGAAGTTTTAATATGCTGTTAAAACAGAATGCAAGCAAAACACAAGCTAAAGAAAACAAACTACAGTATTCAAAATATAGAAAGGCAATACAGTAATACAAAAAATATAAGCAAACTAACCTTTCCTTCACAGCAAAGTGTAGCAGAGTCTGGATGAGCCTTTCTGGTAAAGCTATGGTAAATATCTCCTCCAAAGGACGACATTCTCAAGACTGCAGTATCTACTCCCTTTAAAGTACAACACAGTACTTATATCTTCAGTCCATCTACATACTGTGGGAGTAGAACCCACAATAGAAAACACCAAAAACTCCAAAAAGTCAAGTAATAGGATGGAAAAACTTTAATCCATATACTGCATACGTCCTGGTACCTCGGCAACACACTGTAAAAAAACCCTTCTATATTACCATTATGCATATTGACAAAATGTGATGCCACAGGACTATCCATATTACCGCTCCTAATATCCCCTAAATGTTCCAAAATGCGCACCTTCACTTTTCTAGTGGTTTGTCCAATGTACCATTTGGGTGTAATACAATTACACCCCAAAATATAGATGACCCCAGAAGACAGACAATTGAATTTCTCAAAGGCTGTGTACCTTTTACCATTTATTTTTGTTCCATGCAAATTTCTTACTTTATCACAAACCAAACAGCGGCCACAACTTCGCATGCCAACATTACTGTCTACAGAATATTCCAATTTTTTATTCAACAATTCTTTCAAATTATTGTATCTCCCATAAGAAAAAATAATACGCTTAGGAAACAAATATCCAAAGTGGGCATCATCACAAACAACATGCCATAAATTTCTAAGAATATTTTCAACCATGGTAGAAAAATTGGAATATCTGGATACAAAAAAGTGCATAGTCATCCCCTTTGGGAAAAACAAGGTGCCCACAAATTACCACATAGGTGATAATCCATTAAGTACGGAAGAAGTAATTAGAGATTTGGGGACCGACATAGACAGTAATCTCTCCTTTGATAATCACGTTGCCAAAGTGGTTAGAACGACCTTCTATATAGCCCACCTTATCACGGAAAGGGTTCACATCTAGATCAAGAGAGGTCATTGTGCCCCTCTACTCGTCACTCATCAGGCCCATAATTGAATACAATGCCCCTTTTGGGATGTACCTTACCCGACACCTGCAGCAACTGGAGAGACCCCAAAAGTACCTCACCAAGAGGATCATGGGCTACAAACAGATGTCCTATGCAGCTCAACTAAAGAAACTCCAGCTCTACTCAGTTGCTTACCGCCTACTCAGAGGCGATCTATGCCTGACGTACAAAGCCATGTCAAACCCAGAATTAATGGACATGCTCCACCTCAAAAAAATCCAAGTCCCTTAGAGCTACACGATCCAGGGACTTAAACCTCAGCACAAAAATAAACAGGACATGCTGGAGGGACAGATTCATTTCCCAGAGGCTCCCCTCACTCTGGAATAGAATCCCAATTCATGTTAGACATCGCCCCTCGCTGACCCTCTTCATGCGAAATCTGGACGCGTGGATGGGAAATCGCAAATTCACCCCTGGGATCTCTTCTGTGTCCCTGCTAGACAGAGGCACAGTAAACTAGTCTTAAAAGGGTACCTTCTGTGACCTACTTTACAGAGGCACAGTATGCTAATCTAATAGGGAGGCGGAAGCCAAATACACTCTGGCTAGGCTTATAAATGCCCTAGGACAGATAGCCTAGTATCTACCTATGAACCTATAAGTGGTTGACAGGTATGCTTCCACCTCACAAAACCCCTTGCTTCAGCTACTCTGCAACTATCCCTTTTATTTCAAAACTGTTAGTAAAAAGGAAGTGAAAAAAAAAACTTGTTAAAAATATTCACAGAAGTTACAATCCAGATTATCACCAGTTACCCTCTAACATACAAATTAAGGAATGACAATACTTTGCACACCTACAGCCCATGTCTTCAACCTCACACTAACCACAAAAAGTGGCATAGCTGAGGGGGGGGGGACTTTAATTTAAAAAGAGCATTCCTTGTCCCTTAGCTGGCCTGGTTGCATCACGTTTATGCGCGTGCGTATGTTGCCATCCTGTTCTTCCTGAACACCTGTGCTATTTTAAATACAGCTTCTTCACCAACTAAATGGAACTGACAGAATTTTGCTGTGCTCATTATTGCTGTTGCAAGTAAGGGAATTTCAACACACTGAGTTTTGCTATGCTTCAGGGTGTGTTTTGCTGCTTCTTACTGTGTTTGTGCTTTGTTTTGCTTCAAGTAAGGGGAATTGGCAATTCATGGAGTGTGTGTTTTGCTGCTTGTTACTGCTGTTGCTGCTCCAAGTAAGGGGAAGTGGTATCAGTTGTTGCGCCAAGTAATCGTGTGTGTGCATGTGTGTGCGGGCGCGTGTGCGTGCGTGTAAAATGCCCCAGTTAGGCATACCTGATGGTTAGTGTTACTCAGGATCAAACCCTGTACGTTAGGTACAAGAAACAAGAGCCTGAATGCTCTACCTGTACCACCAGTTGTGATTCAAGGAGCTCTCAACTGTCCAGATATTCACAGAATGTCTGGAATGTTTGGCTCGTACTTTTGGTCTGTTCCTCTTAAAATTTGTGGTTTTCTGGCAAATCAGTGAGAACTGAATTCACTAAATAATAGCCATTTAAGTTTCAGTCTTCCTGTCTTTCAGGAAATGCATGTTAACACAAAACATTTTATTCTAGCAACTTTCTAAAATCATACAAGCAATGTTTAAAATGTGTCCCTGGTTTTGGACCCCCCCCCCCATGTTTGGCTTTTTCCAGATCGTGTCTGCTGCAATTTGGATAATTTGAATGGTTTCTGTTTCTCTGCCTGTAATAGCCAGTGTTTTAAGCCCATTTGTACTTGTTTGCCCAAGCTGTTCAAAGCTGCAGTGAGATAGGCCTTCTGCCATTTGCTCTGCTGTGATATTAGAAAAAGGTAAGTGCTTATTTCAACTGTTTTCTGCACTTCTGTTTTACTGCATATATGTGTAATCTGTGCAACTGTTTTTTAGATCCCACCCACCTGCCCAGATGCTGTTGTGGTCTTAAAGCTTGGTGCTTGAGTTGCCCACCTTGAGTATAAAGCTGATACAGAACACCCCCTTAGTCATATTACATCAGCTCATTCTACTGTTTATAGTGAGAACTTTGTAAAGGCCCACCACCCCTTTAGCTTCTCAACCTTGATTTATCTTATTATCGTCTCTTCACTTGCTACTAAAAAAAAAATGTACCTCTTCCTACTTCATTTTGCTGCTTGTGCTTAGGCGTTTAACTGCATTTAGATTTCCGTATTTATTACTGCTTGTTGGTACCCTCATTAAATTGATGACAGTATTCTAATGAACTGCTGCTTTATTTATGCTGTGTGTTACTGCTGTGATTGTGAACTACTGTTTTAAAGCAATCTACTGTAACTATATTTCATTGCTATCTACTGCAATTCATTACTGTTTAACTGCCTTTTAGTGCATTTTGTTGCTGTTTAACTATATTTTTTCATACTGCAAGTTTAGGCCATAAGTGATTAATGTGTGTTTCACTATGAGTTTTTTTTTTACTGTGTTCTTAACCTTACAATTGAGCAGCATATTCTAGATACAGGTCTGTTACATGGTTTTTAACCCCTTTTAAGGTACTGCAGCTACAATTTTTTCATTAGTAGTACTTATGTTATAATCTAGTAGTACTACTCATAGACCTTCCTCCCTTTACCCTCTTAGCTCTTTCAGTTTCTGACAAATATGGATGGACAATTTCCTACATTTTCTCCAGCCAGCCTGGTTGATATGGGCATCCTGAGACAGTGTAGCAACTGCCTCATGTACATGGACAACGCTCTACTACCACCGAGGAACACAATTTGTGAGAGATGCAATTACATCAAGCACCTAGTGTCATTGCTCTCTCCCCCACAAACCAGTATATCTGGCACTGAGAAGGGTGGCAACACAAACACCACACCTGAAACACCACCCACACCTGCACGACACACCCTCATTGGACTATATGAAGAGAGACATGATTGAGCTCACTGAAGGTATGTCCCAGACAAGTATGTTCCTAGCCTTAAGCAGCATTCTACCATCACCCAGAATGATGCCTCAATACAAACAGAAAATGATTGACTAACAATTGACTTAGTTTCTGGTGTCATTCCAAGGTGATCCAGTACCTGACAGCCTGGGATGACATGACTGACAAACCACAATGCTTTGACAGAGATGGCCTGCATCTGTCTCCCTTGGGCTTCAGGCTCCTGTCTCCCTACAGTGCCTTGTTTAGGCAATGCCATGAGGTCAAAACTACCAACACGAAAATTTCATCTAAACGCAAAGTAAAGGTCATGCTGCTAAACACTAGGAGTCTAAACATGAAACTGCATTCATTGCAAGCATTCTTAACCCTGGAAGAAGCTGACATTTGTGCAGTCAGTTCAAAGATGCGGAGAGCACCCCAGCCATACCAGGTTACTCATCCTAGCATTCAGTCAGACCACAAACCGTTGGCAGCAAAACAAAAGGCGATGGAGTTGCAATATATATAAAATACATACACACCTCTAGGTTGGTCAAACAGTATGATGCACAGGAAACACTCCAGGTGCAGTTAACAAGTGGCAAGACTCCTATTCAAATCATAGCTAGCTATAGCCCTCCAACTTTGACTCAAGATGCCCACTCCACCTATCTGGACCTCTTCGAATCTATCAGGATTCAACCCTTTACCCTAATCCTGGGCGACTTTAACTCTCTAACCACAGATTGGAAGAAATACTTATGCCAAAACACAAATGCCCAGAGATTCCTTGATTTTGTCAATGCAAATGCCTTGTACCAGTTGGTTGACACCTCCACAAGAGGTAAAAATATTTTGGAGTTGGTATTAAGCAACATAAGTAACCACTGCAGCATCCCTACAGTGTCATCCTCCTTGGTAAGATCCAACCACAAAGCAGTCACTTTCGAAATCACCATCTCCCCCAACCCCCCCAAACAGGGTCAAACAAAAAAACTTCTCCAAACTGATAACAACTTCTTGATGGAAGGTATAAACAGTTTCACAGCCCCATCCCCCTCCACAGGAACTGGCACATATGTCCAAACCTATACCAAAGTACTATATGAGCATTTATATAGCTGCATGGAATCAGGAATACTAGACAGCAGAAAATCATCCTCCTCAAGGAAAAGTAAACCTGTCTGGTGGACATCTACAGTAAATAAACTCTATAATAAAAGGAAAAAAATTGCTGTCCAGGACCAAGAAGGAGCAGGTGCCTAATTGGAAGCAATCTCTCCTTAGCCTGAACAAGCAAATAAGAGCACTAATGAAATCCTCCAAAGCAAACTTCAAGTCTAAACTGGCCACATCTACTAAAGACAATCATAAGGCCTTCTTCACATATGTCCGCAATCTCAAGGGAAGCACCCAGATCATCTCAGAACTGGCGCACCACATACACAAACGCTGAAGATATAGCCACCCTGCTGGCAGACCGGTTCAGTAAAAGCTTCACTCCTCTGTCCCTCCCCCATCAGTGAAACAAGACATCTCTAGTACCTGCTCCCCCCATCCCCTTATCTCTAGGGAGCAAGTCATCACTGTCCTCTCAAAGGCAAAAAATACAGCTTCCATGGGACCCGATAACATCCCAGACTGCATCCTACATGAACTCAGGCAGGAACCTGCAGCACCATTAGGCACCCTATTCAACCAAAGCCTGAGTACCGGCTTCGTCCCAGCCAAGTGGAGGACAGCTGCTGTCAACTATTTGCACAAAGGTGTAGCATCCACCGATCCAGGAAATTATAGACCCATCAGCCTAACTAGCCTGATCTGCAAGGCCATGGAGTGGCTTATCATGAACCTCATTAACGAGGATATTGGCAACCTCCAGACACTTGATCCCACACAGTTTGGTTTTGTCAAGGGGAGGTCACGGCTGTTAAATTTGGTCGACTACTTTGAGACAGTCACCAAGGCCATAAATGAGGGGAAGATGGTGCACACTGCTTAACATGACCTGGCCAAGGCCTTCGATACTATTCCCCACTCGGGTATAATAGATAAACTCTCTCAACTAGGCATCAATCCATATGTTACCAGATGGATAGCAAACTGGCTCACTGACAGAACCCACCTAGTCAAAATAGGGAAAGCCACCTCAAGTAGTAGACCCGTAACAAGCGGTGTATCCCAAGGCACGGTCTTAGGGCCTCTGCTGTTTGGGATATACTTCTTAGAGGTGCAGGCCAAATCTTGTGGGCTACGGCTGACCAAGTTTGCAGATGACTGCAAGCTGGGTGATGTCATCAATTCCCCTAGTGATCTGGACATCCTCCAAGAGGGTCTCACCCAAACAAATGACTGCTGTCAGAAACATGGCCTCAAACTGAATGCCAAAAATGCATCATCGTCCCTTTTGGGGAGAGTAACGTCCCCACAAATTATCATATTGATAATAAGGTCCTAAGCACGCAATCAGCTGTGTGGGACTTGTGCACCCAAGTTGATAGCAAACTGACTTTTGACCACCATATTGCCACCGCTGTACGGAAAGCTTTCTACATGGCCCACCTCATTAGTAAGGGTATCTAATCCAGGGACAAGGTGGTTATAACATCCCTGTATTCTTCCCTTACAAGATCCATTATTGAGTACAATGCCCCTTTCGGCATGTACCTCACAAAGCACATGGAGCAGATGGAGAGATTACAGAGGTTCTTCACCTAGAGTATCCAGGGCCTCAAACATCTACCCTACACAGTCTAAAAGCCCTGTCCCTCTACTCAGTCTCCTGCAGACTCCTCAGAGATGATCTCTGTCTGGCATAAAAAGCAATGTCAGACCCTGCCCTGATGGTACTGCTGTATATCCGCAAGTCAAGCTCCACTCGAGTAACCCACACACACAACCTCAACCTGGTCTGTGACATCATTAGGACTTGTTGGCAAGACAGATTTGTGTCTCATAGACTCCCCCCTTTTGTGGAATAGACTCCTTCTCTATGTAAAGCAGAGTATCTCAATAACCCTTTTTAAGCGCAACCTGGATAACTGGATGGGGAACAGAAAATACACCCCTGGGATTCCACCTGTGTCCCTACTGGACAGTGGTATAGGGTGTTGACTTGTTGGAACATGGACTAAATTCTTTGCTAAACTTGTAAGGGCCTCAGGGCCAATAGCCTAGTTACTTCCTATAATCCAAAGTTGACCGATACAATTGAGTGTCAAGTGGATTTTCCAAGGAGCTGAGAGCTTCAGGGGAAGAGAAGTTTAGTACTGCTTATGCCAAGTTTGGTTGCACTGTTAGTAGCACAACAGGTAGTATACTTCCTTTTAATGCAGAAGGCTGTGGGTTCTACTCCATGACAAAAACATACAACTCCAACACCAATGGCAATAGAAAACACCAAAAACTCCAAAAAGTCAATTAATAGGATGGAAAAACGTTAATCCATATACTGCATACGTCCTGGTACCTCGGCAATTCGCCTTCAGTGGGACAAACAATCATATAAACCCATCCTTTAAATACACACATCAATTAAATACTTCATTAACTTATTTAACCCCTCAGTCTCCAAATGTCAAAAACATTCACAGTTAATACATAGACTTATGAAAATACATTATGATATGATAAGTACATATACAAAAAACTAAACTATATCAAATATATAAATTTATATGTATACACTATAAATAAATATTAACTACATGATTAAACCACAATCCAAATTCATCCCCCTGGGATATACGAAAAGGAGGTTATAAATTTTGGGATCAGTCATTGAATACTACTGTGCAGGAAGATATATTTTTAGCGTTTAGCTTGAGGCCGTGGCTCTGGCACCAAGCATCCATCTCTGTGAGACCCTTTTGGAGGATGCTTGTGTCAGCTGGAGATTCGATTATGGCCCCCAGTTTGCAGTCATCTGCGAACTTTGTCAGCCATAATCCCCCCGTGTTAGCCTGAACCTCAGAGAAGTATATACCAAACAAGAGAGGTCCCAGAACTGAGCCCTGTGGGATGCCACTTGTAACTGGTTTGGATTCGGACATGGCACCTGCGATTCTGACCATGTGGGTTCTATCTCTGAGCCAGTTTGCAACCCATCTTGTGATATAGGGGTTGATATTTAAGCTGGTACGCTTATTTATGATGCCTGAGTGTGATCTCTTCACTTCCCCCTCTCAACTCCAAGTGCAACCGGGTACTTTGCTCTGATCACCCCAGAGGAGGAATCACAGAGAGACTCTCTAATTGACGATCAGCCCCCTGAGCTTCTGTATGCATTTCATCCTAATTCTCAAATTCCTACATAAAGTATCTCATCGGAAGAACAAAGTAATCTTCATCGTTCCATTGTGGTTCCGACAAGTATGGATTCCTTTCCTGTGGCTTCATCTAGTGCACCCCCTTTGAGTGTTGGATTCAACCCAAGATCTCCTGTCTTATCCATCAAGGATGACTCACCCAGATATTCGGACCTCAAATTGACTGCATGGTTTCTCCACTTCCAATAATGAATAGGTGGTCCAGGTTTTCCTCCCTGGTTCAACACATTGTAATATCCTCTCAGATGGATTCTACTAGGAAGGTTTATAGGAGCAAATGGAGGACATTCTCTCTTTGGGCTGTCAGGGGGGAATTAGACCCCTTTTTGGCACTTGTTTCAGCTATCTTAGACTTTCTTGCTTCCATTTTTAACAGTACAGCTAGTTATACTATTGTAAAGATCCAATGCAGTCATCTCATATTTTCATGAGGGACATGACCATTTGTCTCTGGCATCATTTAGATAATGCAAAGCCTTTCTCAAAGGTCCCGTCTTACTCTGACCCCGTATTCCTGCAAAAAGCATCTCACCGGAAGTGCAACATATTCCTCATTGCTCCATTGTGGTATTGACAAGTATGGTTTTCCTTCCTGTATCCTCCATGAGATTTAACTGTGCACTACTTCAAGCCCTGACTTGATCCCTTTTCAGCAAACTGCCAAGGTGGACATAAAGTTTTTGTCTTGGAAAACTGTTTTCCTGGTTCCTATCACATCAGCCAGATGGGTATGAGAACTCCAGGCTCTCTCTTCTAAGCCAACATACCTGATCTTTCACAAGAACAGGGTGCCTCTCCATTGTATTCCTTCCTTTGTACCTAAGGTGGCTTCATAAACAGCTATAAATAGTCCATCACCTTCCAGTTTTCTTTCCAAAATTTTCCAGCAAAGGAGAATACATGCTTCACCTTTTGGATAATAGTAGACAGCTTAGATTCTATCTCCACAGAACAAAAGATTTCAGGAACTGGTACCAGCTGTTTGTTTCCTTTTCCAAAGTCAAACTGGGTAAATCAGTTTCAAAGGTGACTTTAACCAAATGGCAAACTGATTCAATTTCTTTTGTCAAAAAGAACAACAGATGGACTCTTCCTAAACCTCCTAAGCTCATTCCACTAGATCTGTGGCCGCATCCTTCACTTTTTAGTCCAGAGTTTCTGTACACAACATTTGTGCAGATGCCACTTGGTTTAACTCTCATTTTTAGTGCTCACTACAAATTGGACATCCTGTCTGGAAATAGAGCAGTGTTTCGCTCCACTGTACTCTGGAGCATCCTTCCTTGAAGACCACCGTAGGATTTCTTTATCTGGGAATTCTGCCACATTGGTTGAGGAATGGACAGAAAAGACAACATTAGATACAAAAGTTATGTGCCCACCACAATGATGCATCTGTGTTGTCTATTTTCATCCTTCCTCAACTTCCTGCCCTTCAACTGCCTTCCTGTTTGGACATTTTTATTCCCTGGTCTCCTAGTTAGACTTGAGGTGTGTCTTATTGCCTGGCTGTTGATAAGGTCCAGTCCTTTATTCCTCCTTTTCCTTGCAGTTTGACTGGGATTCTAATGGTAATTACAATGTATTGTTACTTGCTGTTGTGCTGTAGACAGTGATATAGGCAGAATGGAGGGCAAAGTCAATCTGAGGTAATTCAAGCTAAACAAGAAGATTGTGTATAAAGAGAGGAGCATGAGCTATGGAACCAAGTCTTTGGAAGTGGCCTAAGTTGGATCAGACCTTGGATCCAGGACCAATTGGTTGAGGAAGGACAAAAACAGACAACATAGATGCATCATTATCGTGAGTACATAACATTTGTTTAGTTTTTTTGTGTGTGTGTGTGTGTGTGTGTTTGTGTGTGTGTGGTTGGGGGGGGTCATAATGTTTCGACTGATTTCATTGAAATGCGTTGATGATGATCTGATTGGCTGCATTTTGCTCAGAGAATATTTTAGCTAAGACTCCATACTTTTTGCCAAAATTTGTATGACTGACTGAAAGAGGCCTGCTATGCTGACGTACAGTATGCTACTTTTTTCTTAATATTGATTCATTTGTTTTTAGGGTTTGATAAGCAACTTGTTTTAGTCATTTGGGTCTTTTCATGCTTTCCAGGCATTGCTCCAATGTTTTATTTTGTTGAATTAGTTCTGGGCAGAGTCGTGGTGCACCTTTGCCTCCAAGTCTGTAGTTAGTAATGGGAAGGGTTTGTTTTGTAAATAGGTTAATATATTAAGTAGAACATTAAGCACAGTTGTGGGAGACCCATCAACACAATGTAGTTCTGAGTTAAGAATGTATTTTGAGGATTTAGTTAAGTTTTGTCATTGTCATATAAACCAGTAGAATGATGTAGCTTTAAGACACCAAGTTGAAATTAAAGGGATATGGTCACATAGGGAGAATATTGAAAATGTTAGATTTTCTGTGTGCTGTGGTATGTTTGTTATTATTACACGTTTTGTTTGTTTGTGTCTTTCGGCTTTTCCCGGTTAGGGGTCGCCACAGCTGAACTCCGGTCCGCTAATGATTGGTAGTTGATTTTTACGTGCCGAGTTACACGTAATGTAGATTTATTGTTGTAGTGTTGTCTGCTACTTTATGGACCAGTTGAGAAAGGTTAAAGGAATGCAGGAACTTGTTGAGTTTTTAGTTTTATGAGGCTATTAAAATCTAGGTTCATGTTGCCTAATATTAGTTTATGCCATTTTACCTGCTTTGAAAATGGATGTAGAAGGTTCATAGGTTCATACTAGGCTATCTGCCCTAGGGCATTTATAAGCCTAGCCAGAGTGTGTGTGGCTTTCGCCACCCCTTGGAATGAGAATACTATGCCCATTTAGGCTTTAAGGTAATGTTTTGGTTAATTATATTAACTCCTCATCTTTCAAACAAGGTCATCAGATTAATAAACAGCCTCTGCTGGTATCAAACCCAGGACCCTGCACACCATAGCCAAAGTGATTTACCACTAAGTCATCTCAGATACAGGTCTTTCAGTGTAAATAATGAACTTGGAGATGGGAGCTAGAATCAAGCAATCCAGATTTTAGCATTATTACCTTTTACGATTTCTGTTAGTACCCATTTAGGATCTGCACTGTTTGATGTTACCTCTTCTGGCAATGAGCTAAATATGTGTGTTTGTGCACTATTACTGATTCACACCACCTGACCATATTCATGGTCTATTGTCAGAAAAGAGGTACTAATTTTCAGCAATAGGTGGTAGGATCCTGGAGTCCTCTTTTAATTAGGTTTCAGAAACAGTCATTACCGTTGATTGATGTAATGTTAGCCAGGCTTCTAACTGTGACCATTTATTGTTTAGACTGTGTGCATTTACCTCATTACATCTGAGTGACATCTCCAGGCGCATCTGCAGTTACCTCCTACTGACATCTCTAGGCATCAAATATTGCTTGTAGATATTTGCATCAATAATTCTAAAACCATGCTATATACAGGGTTTTAAAAGATTTCATATTATAGCTTACATAATAGCAAACTTAACTGCATTAATATCTGACATCTGTCTAGTCCAGGTAAATAGATATTAACTGTTGTTTGTATGATATTAATTTACATAGGTATCATTTTCACATTTTTCTAACTATCTGAACAACCAAGTAACACAGACAGAACTCCTTAGCCTCATATGAAAGATTTCAGTTAGATGAATGAAATGCTGCTGACAGACTGTATGTGTGTAACTTGAGTGGTTGCTGAGATGTAAGCTGTTTACAAAATATTACAACTGTAATCGTTACTGTGTTTACTGTGACTTATAAAATTTGGTTTAAGACCTAGTATCTAAAGAATACTACCACTATAAAAATAATTCGTGCTGAAGAGTTTACCATTTATACTTTTTTTATAATCCCTATGGTTCCAGACATATGAACATTTGTTTGAAATGTGAGGACATAATTTGCCCATTGGAAGTTACAGTGCAAACCTCCTGAGCTCCACTGGAGTGAATGAGTTAAGCAGCCAGTTTACAAGTTTTCTTTGGAAAAAAATTACAATGTAGCTCAGGACCTAATGTGTATACAGGCAACTGTTGGTTGATAGAGGCAGGCCCAGGGTTAAAGTGAGTGTTACCAGGTAGTATTAGAAATAATTAAATTATGGCTACAAATGTGTAAGGAAATGAAAGTATTGATTGTATTGAAGAGTATAAATGCAGTAAATAATGTGGTATGTTTTTAGTAGGAGCAGGAGTGCTAATATTAGTAGGAAGCTTTCAGTACGTATTTGTATTTTTTTTCGGGTGGTGTAATGCTGATTGAGGAAAGAGCAAAGACATATATACGTTAGGGCTGGCAAAATAGGTTACTAGTTATTTCTGTGCCTTTACTAAGGAGGATCTCTAAGGGAAAAGGAAGGCATTACTCCTGTGGTGTAAAGACAAAACTCCTGAGGTAGCATGGGGATGAGAGTGGGAAGGGAGAGCAGCAGTCTGCCAGTGCAAGAAGTGCAAGCCAATCAGGTAATGCATGTGCAGTGCATGGGAAGCCCATGAACACCTGTAGCAGACATGCTGAGATAATAACCAGCAATCATTTTACTGTAGATATTTTATACTGACAGCACTCGCAGGCAACTTGGCAGCACTAGGATAGCTTTGGGGAAGCACGTAAAGGATTAGGCCGTAGTAATACTTGTCAAATCAATTTATACATGGACTGACTAAAAATAAAAAAAGCACAAAAAAGAAAAAAAATCCCCCAGATTCATTTGCAGGCAGGCAGGTCAGAACTAAGTTCAAAGTTCACCAATTATACTTCATATGCAACTGTTCAAGACAGGAGATATAGGGCCTTAAACAGGTGGTGGCGGACAGGTAAAGAACACCCGAACATTAATAATAAACCATATAGAGTCCTGATGCAGTGACTCAGCTCCTATCAAGAAAATATAAGAAGAAGTCCTTGATCTATACAACAATATTTTAGCTACTGTGCGTCTGGCCACAAGCAGAGAAAAACTCTGGTCTTTCTATACCTTATGACCTTCAGTAGTTTCACAGGCATGAGGCATGCAGAAGGACAGAGACTGGTGACAGACTCGGCCAAGGGAATTTACTGTAGCATATCCTAATGTCATTTCCACAGACCCAGGCCTTGTGAGCCTGCAGATTTTTTTCAGGCATAGGGCATGCAGATGGAAAGTGACTAATGACCACCTCTACCAAGAGAAATTACTGTAACTTAACCCAGTGTGAGTTCTGTGGACTCAGACCTTGTGAACCTGTAATAGTTTCATGAACATAGAGCATTCAGGGGGGAAAAAGGTTTATGACACTCTACAGAGGGAAGTTACTGTAATTTATCTCAATGTGATTCCTACAGACTCATCCTTAATCCCGCCTGTTGTGATGCCAGCCACAGTATGTACTGGAGGTTCAGCCTGGTTTCTTGATAATAAACGTGGAAAAAGCTACTGGCTTACTTTGAGACTGGGAAACTGCCATTGTTGGACAGCCTAATGGAGAAAAGTGAGAGGCTACTCTTAATAACCCCAGGCATAAGTCACAGCATCCCCACAAACAAAACTCTTGGAGAGTAGGCTTAGCCTGGAACCTCTTTGAAGTACGACTGGTGTTCAGTCAGCTGTCCAGACCCTACAGGTGCAGATATCACTCAAGACCAGTGTGGGTTCAAGTCTGAATCAATCCTCAGGTTTGAATGGATTGGTGAAGGTGTGCCCATGGCTTTCCACTTAAGGTAGGATGTTTCCAGGATTCTTGGACAAGTGTGCCTCTGGATGATCATTGGGAATTTATGGTCAGCCAGCTTGATTTCAGAGAGTAGTCTCTGGAGGTATTTGATCAAGATTGGTGGTACGTGGGTCCAAGGACTTTTCCACCCTAGGTCCATAGGAAGATGTGCTATGTCATCGTACACCAAGCTTCATGTCTCAGGACCTGTACATTAAGCAGATGTTTAATGCCTAGTGTACGCATGTGTTGTAGGTGTAAGAATGCAGCATTAAGGATTCCAGTCTGAAGTCCACATCAGAGCTGATGGAGGCCCTTTTCTATCCCATACTAATTTTAGCTAGCATGTGATTAAGCACTCATTACTGATTCCTGAAACTGATTATGTGCTCATGTCTGCAGTTTGTAGGTGATGTAGCCATCCCTCTTCCTCTAGATCCTGTAGTGATTTGCTGATTGAACAAGGAGAATGAGTCAGCCCTCATCCACTCTGCTACTGGATGACTCTACTGTCAAACGAATGTGGAACAGCTTTGACTAACCTTCAGTGGAAGAGTTTTGGTTCATACTGAACGTGGAGCAAGTCACTCAGACTGCCTTTATGGCTGCCAGGAACCCCCCTTGTTTTGGTCCTTTGGCTTGTGGAAGATTGGTTCACTCTTTATGTGACTACCTGAATGGGTATCGCAGCTTACCAAGCATCTCCATGATGACTTGTGCGATCACTTCAGTCCAGTATGTCTCAGAGATCACACATTCTGCCAGATTACAAATGGCTCAGTTACAAAGGCTCTCGCACATTAAACAGGTGTGGTAAGAAGGTATACTCATGTGCCATGTAGGGGCTTATGGACTAAATATTTTCATTTCTCCTGTCCCAGTTCCAGTCCCACTTAGTGAGGATTATTTTAGATAGCTCAAAAACATAATTGAATCTGACTGTGTAGTTTCTGCAGTGGGGCACCATATGTTCCAATGTATATTTGACTGTGCTGACATGCTGGCTAATGCACAGGTTCTAGTGTCTAATGGTGTATGTATGAATGTATGTATTAATTTATTTACATTTGTTAACCAGGTAAGTGAATGAATTGGTCCAAGGACTGTTGGTAGCCAACCTGAGCCAATGACAGGTTGCAAAAAAATCTCAAGGTTATAATACAGTTACATTACAAGTTTACATTGCAGCAAAACAGGACATGTACTTGCATCAGCTGATATAAAACTGATGCATCGTTTACAACTGACACATTGAAACAAATACATCAGTAATTAAGTAGTATGTTATTTTTAGTTGGCAGATTGAAACATTGCTCAGTTGTGGATTATGGGGAACAACTGATGAGCAGAATTAGAGAGAGTTATGTACAGTAAGGCTTTATAGAATGGTATGGTTGAGGTTATCCCCTTTCAAGGAAAATACCGGAAAATGATTCTGGAGGCCAGTTTCTGGAGGAAATACAGGAAATGATTAATGAATTATGAGGGGAATACAGGCTGTTACCTCTCTCTATTTCCATCCTTTCTTTTGTAGACATGGCCAATTCCTAAAGAGAAAAGCCACCTACTGCCTGATGTAGTCCTTTAAAAGTCACACAATGTTGCTTCCCCTTGGTAACAGCTAAGTCTCCCAGGAGGATGACTGTGCTGGCTTCTTGTCGGGTTGCAAATCTGACACCATTCTGGGGTCATCCTTTGGGAAAGTTGCTTTTTGAGTTCACCAAGGCTTGGAGAGCTATCAGAAAGGGCCAGTGGGTTCTATATTTGGTCATCCTTGATCATGTTCATGAGCTTGCCAGTCATCCCCCACAAAGAGGTCCATTGGCAGATCAGTCTATCTAACTAGAGCTCTAGACTGTAAACCAAGAGGTCCAGACTCTACTACTCAGTCTTCAGAGGCTGTGTTTGCTTCAAGGAGGACTGGAAGGTTTTCTGCTGTTTTTTTTTTTCTGATCCCATTTCTGACCCATTGTGGATCTCAGTGACTTCAGTCAGCACAACTGATGCACTTAGTTTTTGGTAGTCAGCCTGCTCCTACAGGACACCTGGATGAGATTTTTGGTCATAATGTTTGCCTTTTGATACATCAGCATTTAGGGCTTTGATCAGCTGGGTAAAGACACAGTGCAGGGTCCAGACTTGGATTGTGCTGCACCTTGTCTGAAATGATCCTCATGGTGCTGTTTGCTTGACTGAAATTACAAGCGTTATAGTTGACTTTGAGTTGTCAGTTGCTTCAGGGCCACCATGTGCTCACTGACATTCTTTTTGTGTCATATACTTGTTGCTTGTCCCTGGAGTAGTAGACATTTCCCACCGACTTTTTGGTATGTCTTTCTTTGCTGCAGCCATATCTGTCAAAGTTGCTAATATTCACTGTTTTGCTAGTGAGGTTGTGGAGCACACTTAGGCTGTCAGAAGTTGGAGGGATTTTGGTCACTCCTAGCAAAGAGGCTTTACATCAACCAGATGGAAC
Organism: Protopterus annectens; assembly: GCF_019279795.1. Classification (NCBI taxonomy): domain Eukaryota; kingdom Metazoa; phylum Chordata; order Ceratodontiformes; family Protopteridae; genus Protopterus; species Protopterus annectens. The sequence goes on from NC_056741.1 coordinate 412,645,895, forward strand.
TAAGGGCAGTTTTCCTAAATCTAAAAGCCTCACAAAAGATGTTTTGAGCCCCCTAATATGGTCACATAACTTGTTTTTATTGTATCTAAGCAAGCAAGGGAACACATTATGTACCATATGTACAATGGATGTGATGCTTTACTGGCACTGGCCTATAGACAAAGGCATCACTGTCTCATTGATTCATATTCCTGGGGAGTGGAGAAAGCTGGTGGATGCTTGGAGTCTTGCTCTCACTCCTGTTTTGGAGATGGACATGCAGATGCAGTTTTAGTCAGGGTCTTCATGAAATATAGCAGTGGATGGTGACTTGTTTACCAGGAAGAACATGGTTCTCTGCCCCTTCTGAGTGATTCTGCAAGGCAAAAGGCGTTAACAATGGATGTATTCACTCCTGTGGCATGTGCAGGTCCTGTACGCATTCCTGTTGATTTCAGCTGTCATTGGAAATTTAGGGAAGTAAGTACAAAATTTGTTTTTGTTACCTCTTGGTGGCTAAGAAGACCATTGTTTCAGATGCTAGAGTCCCTGGAGTTGCTGAAAGCTGTCTCATTCCAGACTGTTTTTCAATAGGTTACAGAAGATTTAGACAGTGGCTGTGTAATACAAATGATGTATCTTGACCTGGACAAAGCCTTTGACACCATTCCCCATACTGGCATCATACAGAATCTAAATGCTTTACAAATCAACACACATGGTAAGATGGGTAGAAAACAGTCTGAAAGACAGAACCCACATATTGAGAGTTGCAGGTGCCTTGTCAGAAAGTATGAAAATGGTGGGACCCTCTCATAGGTTCATAAATGTGTACTAGGCTAACTACCTCAAGGGCCTTTTTAAGCTTAGCCATGCATCCCAAATCTCTGACAAGTTTTGTACCCTTGATAGGTGTAAGCCGGGGCTTGGAACATGAAACATTTACAAGCAGGGGCCTGGGAGGTAAACCATTTACAGGCTGCCTGGGCCCATTAGAGAGATAGGTGTCAAACCAGGGATGAATTTCCTATTCCCCATCCAGCTGTCCAAGTTGCACTTGAATTGGGTTAGCGAGGAGCTCTGCTTCACCTAGATGGGGAACCTTTTCCAGAAAAAGAGTAGTCCATTGGGATACATACCTACCTGTCCAGCAGATCCTGTTTAAATGACAGGCATGGTTTAAGTCTTTAGAATGAGTAATTCTGGTGCTGTTTGTTTTGTGGATATGCAGGAAGTCCATCAGGTTGGGGTCTGATAATGCCTTATATGCCAGGCATAGATCCCTCCCAACAGCCTGTAGGAGACGGAATATATTGATAGGGATTTCATATGGTCTGCATTGGACATGTTACTTACATCCTGTATTCTTTTAGTGAGGAACTTCTGTGGATGTTCCACTTGTTGGATATCGTTGGTTAGGTACATAGCAAAGGGGGCATTATACTCAATGGTAGGTCTGATAAATACTGAATATAGTGGAGTAATGACCTCTTTGGACCTTGCTTCCATACCTCTGTTTATAAGTTGGAACACATAGAATGATTTCCTCACTACTGTAGACATGCAATGGTCAAAAGTTAGATTACGGTCTGTGTGCCCAAGTCCCTAACTACTGGGTCGACTCTTAGGGGTGTGTTGTCAGTATGATAGTTACTAGG
>NC_056741.1:412660031-412672531 GCF_019279795.1 Protopterus annectens
AAGGATACATGAGCAAAATACTTAAAAGTAACCTGTGGTCAGTCAGTTGGTTGTTTTTGAGACTTGCTTCAATAATACAAAGTAGATTATTGATTTACCATCATATTTTACTATTTTTTTTTCTTTTTTGATTTTTCAGTAAGGTACCTACTGACGGCATGAGAGCAAAGTGGCAAACTTTGAGAGACAGGTGTGCTTACATAGCCAGCATGTTACTTTATTGTGTCCAAGTACAGGAATGTGGATGACTCCAAATGTGTGATTTTACAGAAATCCATGCCAAATTTTGACTTATGGAAAAGATGTGACCTAACCAAAGGCCTCATTAAGCAGGGTCCTGAGAGTCTGATTGTGAATCAGCTCCTTGGTCATAAGCGTTTATGTTTTGGATATTTACAGAGATTTGTATGTTCACTGCAGCTGGGTGGAATCATTTACCTTAAATTCAGCACTGCAATGGCTATAGTGAATAATGTTTGAATTAAAAATGCAAGAAGGGTCTGTATTAATCATTGGTTTGGACTGGGGTAGAAGGAACAGGAGAAAGAACTTGGTGTTCGTAAGATCCAGATTTAACAGTTTGGTTTTGGGTAAAAGGATAATAGTAAGGTTAGACTGAAAGCAATGCACAGAGCCATGGAAGTGCAATCAAGAGAAGTACTGCGGGGGCTTTTGTTTGATTGTCTGGTAATACTGTATTTGGAATATTCTGTGGCACTTGAAAATAATGCTACCACTTCTGTAAAGTATCTACTGCAGATAGGTCAGTTTAAGTGATCACTGGAAAATTTGAATCAGAGACAGCTATGGCCACTGTGAGGAATACTTTATGGTTCGTAGTATTATTTGTCCACTACTGTTACAAGGCCATTGTTATCAACATTATGCAAAAATTACTTTAAACTGTTTGTTTGCTATATAAAATATTTTTACATTAGTCTGTTGCCTTGATCTTTCATAGCTACAGTCATAATTGACCATTTAACATTATTGAACTTCTCTGTTGACTGTAATGTTTCTTATACAAGAGTAGTCTTTATTTTTTAATCTCTTGATATGTGTTAAATAATTATTTATAATGGCATTACAGAAATGTAGGCTTTTATACTTTCTAGTTTTGTTACCTGTGAACTGTATTTTTTTAAGGTATGGATACAGATAGCAAGTGCCGTCTTTTTTCAAGGAATACAGATATTGAAGGCGCTGGATTTGAATATGCCATGTTCTACAATAAAGTGGAAAATAAATTGTTTAGTATCTTCCAGTTTGGGTACCTGTTGGAAGGCTTTCCTGGGTAAGAAATAATTTAGTAATGTGTTAATATAAAAAAGTATGTATCCTAACTGTAGTAGCAGAATTGCTTGATCAGTGACTTGAGCAACTGGCACACAGCATGTAATGAAGTGTTATTAATAAACAGGAACAACTAAGAACATAAGTGGTTGGTTGAAACAAAAGAAGGTGGCAGAATACATGAGTACTGCAGGCTTGTCCTGCTGCTAGAATGCTTTTCTATGAGAGTACAATGGCTAAAAGTTAAACATGTTTCTGTGGATAATGATTGGCCAACCTGGATTGCAGATTTAAAGAAGATGGGGTAAAGGTGGCCTATTTTCTGGGAGTGAAATTCTGTTTTTAAAAAGTATAAGATGATACAGGGCTGCAACATCATTGTTACTAATTAGTAGAGTAAAGGAGCTGAGATTGGGGAAATAAAAGTCACTATGTCTGATGGTATAAATAGACTGGCTAAGGCTAAGGCCAAGGAAAGCTGGCTTTTTCAGAGGTATACAGAAAGTGATACATGCTAAATTTTTAGAGTAGAAGAAAATTTCCCTCTCTGTGAAGTGGTAAGTTCTAGAGTCATGTGAAGAAAGATCATGGCAAACTAAATGTGATACAGAACAATATAAGCAGGTGATACGAGGTACACGCCTGAGTTAAGCAACTCAGGGGTACTATTTATGTTGCCACAATATATAGGAGTGCTGAATTAAAAAAGGGACATGACTTGAATTCATAGAATTTAACATTGTAAAATTATAAATGGCATTGCATTAATGATTAATATGTAAGCTAACAAATGAATGGGTGGAAGAGGCCACACCAGGCATAGAAAAAATAAAAGTTCAGATGCAGTTATAAAACACAAGATGTTCATCGTGCATACAGCTGCAGTAATCACATATGGGTTCTCTGCCATCAGGCGGGTCCTCGGTCGGCCGAATTCCAAAGTCTTGGTCCGGCGTCGGTTGTTGTCGCCTTCTTCCCTGACGTCAGTGCGACAGGGGTATATAAGTAACAGCCGACGCCATATTCTCTAGTCTTTTTTGCCGTGCGGTGCCCGAAGCAGAAGCAGTTCGCAAGTGCCGGTCGGCCAGCTCCTGAATTTACGAAAAATTGGAAACCGAAGTCGTCTTTAAAGCTAAGTACCCCGTTGGGGAAACTTTTCTTGCCTCAGACCGATGTCAGACAAAGTTAACAATTGTATTTCTTGTGGGAAGCAAATACCGCATAAGGATTTCCATTCCCTTTGCATACCTTGTTTAGGCCCAGACCACGACATCTCGGGCTGTCGCTTCTGTGCGACTTTCAATAAACGCACTATTAAGCGTCGGGCGGAGTTCGCCCAATATTATTTTGGTAAAGCATTTGATTATAAAATACTCCGACTACCGTTTTGTCCAAAAAACGCAAGGACAAAGACCGACTCGCGAGGCCCGCGGTCTCCACCGACACCACGCCAAAGTCGGCTACACGTGGTCCGGTTCTCAGCGAGACGCCTATGCAGTCCCTGACTACCGACGACACTTCCTTGGCGGTGTCTTCTGTACCCGAGACCGCTGGTACCTTGGCCCTTACTCAGACTACAACCACCGAAACCACAGTGAGTGTTGAGCCTCCTAATGTGGACAGGTCCACTTCCACCCAGGGTGTATTTAGACCCTCTTCTTCCTTTTCTATTAAGGCCTTCACTAAGTCCAAATCAGCCATGCATTCCAAGAGGCCTGTTACACAGGGCCCATCCCCAGGCCCCATGCCTAAAAAGCAGATGCTTAAAATGGCTGAGGTTTTAATTTCCTATATCAGGGGTTCCCAACCCCCTCCAGACAAGAGACCCAGAGTGGAGGAAGACTCTCCCTCTTCTGAACAGGGCTCCATTCTCTCAGAACATTCTGATGTGGAGGAACACTCGTACTCCCCTTATGAGGATTCTGATGCAGGACAGTCCATTACTTCTGTATCTCCCCCGGAGGACTTTTCTTTTGGGGAAACCTTGCACACCTTGAGGGAGCACTTCCATTGGGAAGGCCAAGATTTTTCTGATTCCAAGAAAAGGCTCAGGGAATTTCTTTTGTTACCCCAACACAGACCTTTGGCTATACCTCCAGTCCTGGACATACTTGATGATGTTTACTTGGAGGCTTGTCTTAATCCGGATTCCCTGCCTCCTGCACCAGTCAAACCTGATAGGTACTACAGAGTTCCTAACTCTCACCAGTTTCTTTTCAAAAGCCATAATGCTGACCCTGAAACCATTTCTCAAGGCCCCAAGGGAATGAAGGCCTCTACGGCCAAGAATCCACTACCTTCTGAAAGAGAATCTAGATCCTTAGAAAGGTGGGGGGAAAAAGGTATACACCTCGGCCACCCTAGCCATGAGGGCCTTAAATTGTCAGTTCCATATGCTTAAATATCAACAGTTTCTGTTATCACAATTAAGAAACAAAATGTCTCAACCTGAACAACCAGATTTGAAGGAATTGCAGGATATGATGCATAGTGCAGAACAAGTGGGTAAACACACCTTACAATGTGGTTATGATGCCTTAGAGGCCTCAAGTAGAGCTGCTGCCTCAGGAGCAGTCATTTGTAGACATGCCTGGCTTAGGGAACAAAGCTTGCCTGATCATGTTAAAGCTAAACTACTAGATGCTCCTTTACAAAAGGATGTACTATTTGGTACTAATGCTGAGGAGATACCACGCAAAATGGAAGAAAAAGCTAAATCTATGCAAACTGTCAAGGCTTTTCTACAGGTACAGCCACCTCGTTTTAGCAGAAATTGGCCTTCAAAAAAACTGGTCCTTTCCAGCCACGGACAAGCCCCAAAGAGGTAGATACAGGCGCTCAAGGGGCAGAGGACAATCTCAAGGATCATATAGAGGCAGACAATGGCAATCTCAAGCACCAAGAGGTGGCGAAGACACTGCACAACAATACAGAAAGCAAACTCAATGACTTCCTCCTTTTCATGCCAAGCAAATCTCAGCTGGCAGCCCCCTTGGGAGGAAAGCTGGCACTATTTTCAAGAAATTGGCAGATTATCACAACAGACAAATGGATCCTGGACATAATAAACAGAGGCTACAGATTTCACTTTCACACTCTTCCAAAAATGTGAGGCATGCCAAACCTGCCACAAAATCAAAGGGCAGAGGCGCGAATACAAATTACAAAACTCATGGACATGAAAGCCATTCAAGAGGTTCCTACTCACGAACAAGGTCAAGGTTTTTATTCCAGACTTTTCCTGGTACCAAGAAAAGGAACCGACTGGAGACCCATTTTGGACTTATCCATCCTAAATACATTTCTACTTACCAAAATTCAAGATGCTCACATTACAGCAGCTTCTTCCCATGCTGGGCAAGGAGTTTTGGCTGGTAACATTGGACCTCAAGGAGGCATACCTGCATGTCCCAATCAGACAAAGCTGCAGAAGATACCTCAGATTTCTTGCAGGTTCAATCCACTATCAATTCTCTGCATTGCCCTTTGGCTTATCTACTGCGCCCAGAGTATTCACGAAATGCCTGGCATCAGTAATCGCCTGCTGCAGACTTCAAGGGATACAAATTTACCCTTATTTGGATGACTGCCTGATCCAAGCGGACAGCAAGCACACTCTTATGGAACATCTGGCTTATGCAACACGGTTACTGAATTCTCTGGGATACACAATCAACAAAGAGAAATCCAGGCTGACACCATCTCAGAAAATAACTTTCCTGGGTGCCAACTTGGACACAAACACCCAGATGGCCTATCTTACGCCAGAAAAACAAGGGCAACTAACTCAGTACTTCAAAACACTAGCAAATTGCACCAGGCTTACTGCAAGGAAAATCCTGCAGGCTCTGGGTTTCATGGCATCTTGCATTCTTTTAATCCCATGTGCAAAGTTGCATATGAGAAAACTTCAATGGTACTTAAAAAGCCTATGGTCTCAACACAGCCACAATTTAGAAACAATACTACCAATAATTCCATGTTTGCAGAAGGAATTTCTATGGTGGGCCCAAGCATGTCAAGCAAACACAGGTCTCCCATTCTGCAAGCCTCAAGCAAATTAAGTCATCACAACAGACGCCTCAGATTACGCCTTGGGGGCGCACATGACAGACAGGTGCATTCAGGGCAAATGGTCCCAAAAGGAAAAGCACCTTCACATCAATCAAAAAGAAATGCTAGCGGTGATAAATGCAATTACAGCATTCAAGGACCTCCTGCATCCAGGACAATTATTGATAAGAACAGACAACACCACGGTAATGTGGTACATAAACAAACAAGGAGGAACACATTCATATCCCCTGTGCAGACTAGCCATGACACTTTGGAACTTGGCTCTGGAATGGCAAATCGAACTTCAAGCACAGTACTTGCCAGGTTTGGAAAACACGCTGGCAGACAATCTAAGCAGAAATATGACAGATCCACACGAATGGAAGTTGCATCCACAGGTGTTTACAAAGATAATTCAAGCATGGGGAAGGCCAGACATAGATCTCTTCGCCTCCCACAGGAACCATCAGTTGGAAAGGTTTTGTTCAAGGACATTTCACCGAAAGGCATGGAGGGTGGATGCCCTTTCATTCAGTTGGACAGCATGGACAGTGTACGCTTTCCCACCTCTGCCTCTTCTATCCAAGGTGCTCCTGAAAGCAAGAGCAGACAGACCGAAGATGATACTGATTGCTCCAGACTGGCCAAGGCAGCACTGGTACCCACTCCTAAGGAGCCTAACACATACTCCTCCCTGGCCTCTACCTCTAATTCCTCTTCTGCTGACTCAGCACAGCTACAAAACTCTTCACAGTCAGCTAAAAACACTCAATCTTGCTGCTTGGAAAATCCCCTAACACCACAGCAGACCCTACTCTCCCAAGAGGTGCAGGATGTCATTCTGGAGGCCAGAAGACCATCTACTAGGAAGACTTACTCCGCAAAATGGAAACGGTTTTGCTCTTGGAATGAGAAAAGTGGCCTGGACCCTAGAATATTGAATCTGCCTCAGGTATTACCGTATCTAACTGAGCTACTGAACAGTGGACTTTCTTTTTCCTCCATTAAAATCCATGCCTCAGCCATTTCTGCAGAATTCAACACGGATCCACCGTTATTCTCTCACCCACTTTTAAGGCAATTCCTCAGAGGGGCTAAGAATATAAGACCACCAAGGAAACAGCCAGTGCCAGCCTGGGATCTTAATTACATTCTAGAAAAATTAACTTTGCCTCCTTTTGAACCAGCTGCCTCAACAGATTTGCAATACTTGTCCTGGAAAACAGCCTTCCTTCTGGCCATTACATCAGCTCGTAGGGTTTCGGAACTTCAAGCCCTCATGGCTGTGCAGCCCTTTCTTATCTTCCATCAGGGCAGGGTGTCCCTTCGAACCAACCCGTCATTTATGCCTAAAGTGGTATCCAGGGTAGCTCTAAATCAAGCCATACACTTACCTACCTTTTACCCCAATCCTCAAAACAAAGGGGAAAGGCTGCTACACTCCTTAGACATCCATAGACAGCTACGTTACTATTTGGACAGAACAAAGCCTTTCAGGAAATCAGAACAACTTTTTGTCTCTCATGCTGTAGGAGCTCAAGGGAAGCCTGTTACCAAACAGACAATCTCTAAATGGGTAGGCCACTGCATATGTTTTTGTTACTCCTATCATGGGAAATTTGTCCCTGTAGGCATCAGACCACACTCCACCAGGGCCACAGCTACCTCCACAGCCTTCCTCAGAGGAGTTCCTACCAAAGATATTTTGGAGGCAGCCACTTGGAGTTCTGTACATACCTTAACAAGACACTACCACCTGCCTTTATATTCCAAAACTAGAGCAGGCTTTGCTGCTGCTGTATTGCAGGGCATTCTGGCTCATCCCAGTTCTAACTAGTGCCTACCACCCTGTGCGTAGCTTTGGGATTCTACCCATATGTGATTACTGCAGCTGTATGCACGATGAACATAGTACAGTTTTGTACCTACCATAAATGTAGATGTTCGAGTGCTAATACAGCTGCAGTACAGGTTTCCCTCCCTCCTTCCCCTCTAGGTATAGGACTAGTGGCTAACACCTCCTCATACAACCTATTTTGGGTTATCCTCCTATGGTGTATTTGCTTGCAACTACTCTTTTTTGATAACATTGCATTGTTTGAATATATTTAGATATATATAACTTATCTATTGCCTTCCTTTGGGGGCACCTGACATCTGGGGCAAGAAAGACTGGAGAATATGGCGTCGGCTGTTACTTATATACCCTGTCGCACTGACGTCAGGGAAGAAGGCGACAACAACCGACGCCGGACCAAGACTTTGGAATTCGGCCGACCGAGGACCCGCCTGACGGCAGAGAACCCATATGTGATTACTGCAGCTGTATTAGCACTCGAACATCTACATTTATGGTAGGTACAAAACTGTACTTTTTCTTTACCAAGATGTCAGTTGTCCCATGAAATGCTTTGCAGTAAAAGTAGTACTTGGCAAAAGTTTTCAAGTATGCATTAGTTCAGTAGTCTTTGAGTGGTATTGGACAAAGGGGTGGTGAGTCTTTTACGCTGGCTGCATCAGGTAAGCAAGCTAAATGGAGTTGATGCCTTTATCTGCTTTGAATTTCGTGTATTCATAATAAAGTGATATTTGTGTAACTATTGAACAGAATATTTATTCAAATAAGAGTGTTGCAAGTCTTTGCTCATTTGGAGAATCTGAGGCTTATGAGAAAGGTTAATTTTATTGAGAATCTTTATTCATATGTTCATAGGTTACTAGGTTAGTGGCCCTACAGCCTTTATAAGCCTAGCCATTGCCCCAATTGTCCTTGGTTAGATGGATGTACTTTACAGATCAGCAGTGACTACCTCTGTCCATGAGAGATATGGGTGCCACCCCCAGGTTGAATTTGCGGTCAGACATCCGTTTATCCAGGTTGCTCTTGAATAGAGTCATTGAGGAGCTCTGCTTCACATGACTTGGAAGCAGAGCTCCTCAATGACCCTGTTCAAGCGCAACCTAGGCAAATGGATGGGTGACTAGCCATGCATCCCAAATCCCTGACAGGTTCTGATACCTTTGCTAGTGTAAGCAGGGGCTTGGGAGAGGAACTAGTTACAGGCTACCTGTGTCCATTAGAGACATAGGTGCCAAACCAGGGATGAATTTCCTGTTCCCTATCCAGTTGTCCATGTTATATTTGAATTGGATTAGGGAGAAACTCTGCTTCACTTCATAGATTTGTTCTTGCCAAATACAGTGTATTGTTCACTGTCATGGTGTGTGTCTCTGCTGTATGGGTTCATAGGTAAGTAATATGCTAGTTGCCTGTACAGGCCATTTTAAACTTAGTCAAGTTCCCTTCAAGGGTGAGAATCAAACCCTCTACCTTGTGTCTGTGTAACCGTTGTGTAGAATGACTACTACTGTGTGTGATGCCAGTTACCCATATTTGATTACAGGATATCCATCTTACCAGTATGGGGGGAAAAGCACTATATCGTTAGTGTCTGTCCTTGTGATAGAGGAGTTGGGCAGTTGTCATATTAGTGTCTGTCCTTGTGATAGAGGAGTTGGGCAGTTGTCATACATGTCCATTTCCTCATGAAGGTTGGAGGAAACATAGGTTGGGAAGAGACTGGCAGTTATCCTAGCATGGGCATGAAAGCATATACATATTAATAAACATCCCTTAAGTATGTGTAATATGTAAAGCTGTGGAATGCATTATCATGGAAATGATCAACATAGACCTAGGCATCCTTCAGGCACTGAGCCCAAGCCATTTTGGCTTTGTTAGGGGACTCTCATGCTTACTAAACCTTATGGATTTCTTTGATAAGGTCACCAAAGTAATGCATGAGGGAAAATGGTATATCACCTAGTGGAGTGCCCAATTTGGGTGTAGTTGACAAACTCACCAAACTGGGCAAAAACTCATGCATAACTCACTGGATTGCCAGCTGGCTCACAGACAAGACCCAGGGTTGGTGAGTCCATCTCCAATAAGAGACCAGTCACCAGCGGGAGCGGGGTACCGCTGGCCTCTGTGCAGGGACTGCTTTAATTTGGCATCTACTTCTCGGAGGAAAAAAGGCTAATGTTAAGGAAATTTGGCTGACAAAGTTTGCAGATGAATGCAGATTGGGAGTTATCAAAGATTCCACCCATGACACAAACATCTTACAGGAGAGTCTAACGTAGACAAATTACTGGTGCCAAAGACACAGATGAAAACTCTTGTGCCAAAAAATGCATTATTCTGCCTTTTGGAAAAACAACAACCCAGGCTAATTATTCAATTGATAAGGCACCCCTACAGGTGACCCAGTAGTCATGGATCTGTGAACATTTGTAGACAGTAATCTGATGTTTGATCAATGTGTGGCCACAGTAGTAAGAAAATCATTCTGTATCATGCAGCTTATAAGAAAGGGCATGGCATCCAGGTATAAAGAAGTCATAATGCAACTTTATTCTGCTCTTACCAGACCCATCATTGAGGATAGTGCCCCCTTTGGCATGTAACTGACCATACATATGCAACATTTGGAATGCTCACAAAGGTTCCTTACCAGGGTATAAACACATTGTCTGGTGTGGATCACCTTAATGCCCTGTCTCTATACTCAGTGTCCTACAGGTTACTGAGAGGCAATCTATGCCTGGCATAAAAGGCATCCTCGGATCCAGCTCTGATGGATCTTTTTCACATCTGCAAAATGAACAGCATCAGAACCACTAGAGCAAAAGAGCAAGTCTGGGGGGGGGGGGGGGGCAGGCTGGTGTAACAAAGGCAGTCTGGAGAAACAGAGGCAGGTGGAGAGAGAAGGAGATAATGGAGTGATGAGAGAAATGGAGGAAAATGCTAATATTGACACTGGAGAATGGGTAATAGATTCTAAGGAGACATTTCAAAGAAATCAGTTTGGAAATGAATCGGCAAATGATGAATGTGTAATTACAGCCCTCCAATTGCGAGGGTTGTAGGATGATTTACTTAAAGAAATTGTGATGCAGAGTGTGTCAGCAAATGAAGGCAACATTTCCTGGGGGACATTTTGGAGAAAATACAAAAGGAAGATTCAGAGAGAGATTGCTGAGGAATAGAGGTGAGATAGAAAAGAAAAGTATGCAGAGAAAGTAAAAGAAGGCAACAGGGGAGTAGCAGAAAAAGAAAGAGATGGAAGAGAATAAAAAACAGAAGTACATGGTAAGCATTCAAAGTAAAGAAGACAAAGAAATGGACAAGGTATGAAGTGTAAGACAATTTAATAGCTCCTTTGGGTGTTAAAGCACATGCAGTAAGACCATTTATTCTAATCAACAAAGACAAATTTTGTAACTTATTTGAGACTGTTTTTTTCAATAGAAAATGTTCTTGGAGAATATGAAAAAAAAGACTGTAACCCATGGAGTCTTTATGTGATAAAAGCATTTAACATGGAAACAAAAAGAAAATTCACATGCAGTTTCGAACAGAGGTGGAAAGAGAGACATTGAAAAGACATTTGAAAACTTTATGTAAAGAAGTAGCGGACATTGCAAAAGTTTATGACAAAAGGGGTTTTGGACAGGCGGATGTGATTATAATATTGTGTTACAAACGGAAAGAGGAAAAATATACATCTACCAAGCATTATAAATGTGAAGGGAAATAGCAGTCATAGAATATTGGGGACAACCCAAAAACTTTTTTTTTTTATGGAAAAGGACATTTGATAAGTAACTTTGATAAAAGAAAATAGTATATTTGTGGGGAAATTGGACATGGTGCAAAAAATTGTGAATTGAAATGTTATAAATGTAACACAATTGGACCTGCATGGATGGATTGTAAGAATACAAATAAGAGTAGGGAAAAGAAAGAACAAAATGAACAAAGAGAAGACATTTTAGAAGTAGTAGAAAGAGAAGAAAAAATAGATGAGGAAAAAAGTAGAGAGAACACAGAAAAAGGCTCTGAAACAAGCAATGAAGACATAGATTGGGAGATAGTGAAAGAAAAAAATATTTTATTGGTAAAAGGATAAAGACAGAAAAGGAAATTTTAAAGGGATAAATACAAAAGGAAAAGAAATGGATAAAAAAGAATATATACAACTAATGGTTGGAGATTGGTATAATGGTTAAAGTGTTTGACTCACAGAGACAAGGTACAGTGTTTGATTCTCACCTATGGGGGTATTGGCCAAGCTTAAAATAGCCCATTAAGGCAGATAGCTTAGCAATTAGCTATGAACTTGTGAAACTATGAATCTAAGGAAAAGGGAAATGAAATTTATTGAATGTTTTCTGTAAATGTGAATAGTATTAAGAATATAGTAAGAAGGATAGGGATTTTGGAGTGGTGTAATACATGTGATATAGATGTAATTATGTTAGAAGACACAAAATGTTTAACAAATGGAGAAAGATTACAAACAGAAAAACTGTGTTGAGGAAAGATAATCTTGAATTTAGGAAATGAGCGATGTTCTGGAATAGCCATATTCTGTAGAAATACATTAAAGGTATTGGATGTAACTTTGGCAAAAATGGGAATGCTAAGCATTGTAGATTTAAAATAGAAAAAAGTTATATAGAATTATAACATTAAATGCTTATACTAATTGTAAAGAAAAGGAAAGGTTATTTTATCACATTTAGACTTTATAGTGATAAATATGAATATTATAACATCAGGACACTTTATTTGTGATTTAAGAGGCAAGCATAAAATGAAAGGAAATGATATAAGAAAAGTATTAGAAGTTATAACATGTGGTAAGTTAAAACTATGGGGCAGAAATTCATAGACTAACAAAAGGGGTATGTGTAAAACTGAAATAGATTATTTTATATTATCAAAAAGTTGGTTATAGCAGAAGGGGATGTAGTTGAAACAGGATTTTCTAATCATCTTACAGTATGTTGTATAGAGATAAAGAAAAACAAGGAATGTATAAAATAGGCAAAGGAATAAAAAGGATAAATGAAAAAGCATGGAAGAAGGAAAGAGAGTAGTAACACAGTTATGGAAAGATCATATTACTATGAGATCATTTTATAAAAATTGGGCTGAATGGTAGAAGATATTTTAGGAAAAATATAAAAAATGTTTTTTTTAGAGTGGCAATATGATGTGAGAAAAGTAGAGAAAAAAACATAAAAGAACGTGTGATGATGCCCAGTAAAATCCTCCACAAAAGCACTCTAAAACAGATAAC